>NC_091296.1:64658483-64780983 GCF_038502225.1 Cherax quadricarinatus
ATATATACGTTTTTTCAACATCTGAAAGTATGTAAAAAAATGTAGATTTTTTTTTTTTACATGTGCAAACGTGTAAAAAAAAATTTTATCTACATTTTTTTTGTTATATTTGAAAATATGTAAAAAAAAGTAGATCTACTTTTGTAGCACTGCGAATCTGAACGTTTAAGGGTTAAGTGAAATTCTGCTACCACAAATTATCTCATGCACTTTAAAAGTATTACCTACAAAAAAGTATATTATGTTTTTAATGTGGGGTACTTACCGCTTCCTTCCTATTAGGTTTAGCCTTATCCAGTGCACGATTGCAAGACTGATAGTCCACCATCAAACAGGTACGATCTAGGAGCATGGCACTTTCTGCCTGGATGTAGCGAAGCCATAGTGTTTGCACTGTGCCCAGCATAATGTCTTCCTTGCTAGCCTTATCCTCAATTTCACTCTAAAAATTGAAAATGAAATAAAAGGAATCAGAAGCTATGAAAAAAAATTCTTGCACCAAACTGAAAGGTGGGAAAACAGACATGGTAATGCCAAGAAGTTGTAGGTAAACAACACTTATGCAGTGATAGGACATATAATACTCTTGATTAGTGCATATATGTTTTGTGCCTGCACAACATTCAGAGCTTTCAAGATATTTGAACTGAAAAAGTGAAAATTAGCAGGCTCATTGCAATCACAAAAGGCACATTAACAACTGTGCATACACATGATTAGTTATACATGGGAATGTTGCAATTTGGAGAGTAATTTGAGCTGTGATGTCTGCACACTTATGGTAAGAGTTACTGAATGAGTGATACTGAATGTGTTTCCTCTTTTTTGGTAATCGTACATTCGTGAAAGACAACCAGTGTGTTTAAAATATGCATATAGTATACAGTGGTACCTTGGTATACGACCTGTTTGGACGCGAAAATTTTTTGCTTGGTATACGACCTTTGTTTGGAATACGACTCGCATGCTAGAACTTGTATGGGTCAAAATGAGTCACGACACTGTGTGCTACCCTTGTTTCTCTCTCTCTCAAGACAAAGCCAAGACTGCCCACTAGCGTCAGTACGCCCGTTGCTACTATTCAGTGAACAACCCACGCTGTAACTCTTGAATTTTTCAGTTGATTTTGTGTTTTTTCATATAAATTTTTAGTAAAATTCATTAACCATGAGTTCTACGTAAGTAAATGAGAAGTGGCAAGCAACGAAGAAAATGGATCATGGTTAAGATCACCATGGAGGTGAAAAAAGAGATTGTTAAAAAGTACGAAGGTAGCATGGTAAAATATGATAATATGTTTATGCTAAAGGTACAAAACTAACCTTTATGCTATCCATACACTCAAGGAAGAGAATATTTATTATGTTGAACTGTTTGTTGTGGACCACATCATTAGGGCAGCTACTCAGTTTTAGGGCTGTGACCATTTGTTCCAGCTGGTGACCTATCCCTGCAATCAAAATGACAATACTGTACTTAATTAAACTCTTATATATGGACAAATTTAGAATATCATTGAAGGTAACAATAATGTGATCTTTTAAAATACTATACCAAATCAAAAACAGCTTATGAAAGCATTTATACCTTGCCATATAGTTTAAATCACTAGAAACAGTCCTCTTCTACACCATGGTTAAAAACTTAAAAATTACAATTTTTTTTCATTTATCTTCTGCAGAACATCCATTTAGCCAACTGTACATCCCTTCCTCTTCCACTCTCACCACCTAGCTATTTACTTTTGTGCACATACTGAAAACAGTATCCCTTTCTTAGCTACATCTCTTTAGGCAGTTTATTTCTATGATCTTTAATTTTTTTTTAATATGTCAGCCATTTCCCACCGAGGCAGGGTGACCCAAAAAGAAAGAAAAACCTAAAAAGAAAGAAAAAACTTTCATAATTCAACATTGTCACTATCACTCACATATAATCACTGTCTTTGCAGAGGTGTTCAGATACAAGAGTTTAGACATCCCTCCAAACTGTTAATATCCCAAACCCCTCCTTTAACCCGTAAATGGTCCAAGCAGATCTACGTTCACATGTGTAGTGCTACAAAAGTAGATCTACGTTTTTTTTTTTACAGATTTTCAAACGTAACAAAAAAAAAAAAGTAGATCAAAGTTTTTTTACACATTTTCAAGTGTAAAAAACAAAAAGAAGATCTTTTTTTACATACTTTCAAATGTTGAAAAAACGTATATATACGTTTGGACCGTTTACGGGTTAAAGTCCGGCATTGTATTTCCTATTTCCAGGACTCGAGTCTGGCTAACTAGTTTTCCTAAATCCCTTCACAAAATATTACCCTGCTCACACTCCAACAGCTCATCAGGGCCCAAAAACCTTTCGTCTCCATTCACTCCTATCAAACATACTCGTGCATGCTTCATGGAAGTTCAAACCCTTCGCCCACACAACCCCCTTTGCCCCCTCCCTCCAACCTTTCCAAGGATGACTCCTACCCCACCTTCCTTCCCCTACAGATTCATATGCTCTTCAGGTCATTCTACTTTGTTCCAGTCTCTCTAAATGACCAAACCACCTCAACAACCCTTCATCAGCCCTCTGACTAATACTTTTAGTAACTCCACACCTCTGAATTTCTACATACGAATTTTCTGCCTAATATTTACACCACATATTGCCCTTAGACACAACATCTCCACTGCCTCCAGCCTTCTCCTCACTGCAGCATTTACAACCCATGCTTCACACCCATATAAGAGTGTTGGTACCGGTATTCTCTCATACATTCCCTTCTTTGCCTCCATGGATAACATTTTTTGTCTCCACAGATACCTCAATGCACTATTAAACTTTTTTCCTTCATCAGTTTTATGGTTAATTTCATCCTTCATAAACCCATCTGCTGACAAATCAACTCCCAAATATCTGAACACATTCACTTCTTCCATACACCCTCCAGTGCGATATCTAATTTTTCCTTATCTAAATCGTTTGATACCCTCATCATCTTACTCTTATCTATGATCACTTTCAACTTTCTACCTTTACACACACTTCCAAACTCATCCACTAACCTTTGCAACTTTTCTTTAGAATCCCCCAAAGCACAGTATCATCAGCCGAAAGTAATTGTGTCAACTCCCATTTTGTATTTGATTCCCCATAATTTAATCCCACTCCTCTCCCCAACATCCTAATATTTACTTCTTATACAACCACATCTATAAATGTTAAACAACCATGGTGACATTACACATCCCTGTCTAAGACCTAATTTTACTGGTAAGTAATCCCATTCTCTCCTCCACACCCTAACCTGAGCCTTGCTATCCTCATAAAAACTTTTTAAATCATTTAGTAACTTACTACCTATTCCATACACTTGCAACATCTGCCACAATGCTCCCCTATGCACTATCATATGCCATTTTTAAATCCATAAATGCAATGAAAACTTCCCTACCTTCATCTAAATACAGTTCACATATATGCTTCAATATAAACACTTAGCTCTACACACCCCCTACCCATTTTAAAACCTCCTTGTTCATCTGCAATCCTACTCTCTGTCTTGCCTCTAATTCTTTCAGTAATAACCCTACCATGCACTTCACCTGGTATATTCGGTAAACTTTCTTTTTTTAATGACCAGGCCATATCTCACCGAGGCAGGTGACCTAAAAAGAAAAGCTAAGGTTTCTCTTTTTAAATTTTGTAATGTATACAGGAGAAGGGGTTACTAGCCCCTTGTTTCTGGCACATCAGTCGACTCTTACGACACACATGGCTTACGGAGGAAGAATTCTGTTCCACTTCCCCATGGAGACTCAGTAAAATTATTCCTGTATAATTTTTACAATCTCTTTTGTCCCCCTATATGTGCTCTCTGCCAATTCCTAGGTACCTTCCCCTCTTTCATACATTTATTAAACAAAAATACCAACCACTGCAACACAATATTCCCTCCTGCTTTTAACATTTCTGTCATGATCCTGTCAGTTCCAGCTGCTTTACCCTCTTTCGTTCTACATGATGCCCCACGCACCTCCCCCACGCTCACATCCTGCTCTTCTTCACTCCTAAAAGATGCTGTACCTCCCTGGCCAGTGCATGAAATTACTGCCTCCCTTTCTTCATCAACATTTAAAAGTTCCTCAAGATATTCCTGCCATGTTTCCCAATACCTCCAGCTCCCCATCTACTAACTCCCCTACTCTGTAAAATTATAGAGTAAAAATTATTAATTCTGAGGTAAGAATGAAACTAAAAATGACTCATATTTTCATCAATGGCAGATGCCAAATACTGCTACAAATAGAGTAGCTTGATAAAGTGCAAATATACTTACTAAGCTGAGCATAGATTATCTTGTTAAAGGCATCACTGGCATTGGCAACTGCTGGTTGATATTTAGCAACCCAATCACGTTCCCTTTGGAAGAACTCTTCACTGTCAGGGTAAGATGACTTCCGAGACTCAAGGCTATCAGACAGTCGGAAACTTAACATCTCCCAAAATCTCTCTCTCTCCTCTGCATTCCTCTCTTCTCCAGGTGCATACACGCTTATTATGACCCACTTCTCGCATCCAACCTTTACTTTAATCCACATAATTCTTGAATTTACACATTCATATTCTCTTTTCTCCTTCCATAACTGATCATTTAACATTACTGCTACCCCTTCCTTTGCCCTAACTCTCTCAGATACTCCAGATTTAATCCCATTTATTTCCCCCCACTGAAACTCTCCTACCCCCTTCAGCTTTGTTTCGCTTAGGGCCAGGACATCCAACTTCTTTTCATTCATAACATCAGCAATCATCTGTTTCTTGTCATCCGCACTACATCCACGCACATTTAAGCAACCCAGTTTTATAAAGTTTTTCTTCTTCTCTTTTTTAGTAATTGTATACAGGAGAAGGGGTTACTAGCCCATTGCTCCCGGCATTTTAGTCGCCTCATACGACACGCATGGCTTACGGAGGAAAGATTCTTTTCCACTTCCCCATGGACAATAGAAGAAATAAAAAAGAACAAGAGCTATTTAGAAAAAGGAGAAAAACCTAGATGTATGTATATATATATATGCATGTGCGTGTCTGTGAAGTGTGACCAAAGTGTAAGTAGGAGTAGCAAGATATCCCTGTTATCTTAGCGTGTTTATGAGACAGAAAAAGAAAACCAGCAATCCTACCATCATGCAAAACAGTTACAGGTTTTTGTTTCACAGTCATCTGGCAGGACGGTAGTACTTCCCTGGGTGGTTGCTGTCTACCAACCTACTACCTATGGGTGTGAAGCGTGGGTGATGAATGTTGCAGCGAGGAGAAGGCTGGAGGCAGTGGAGATGTCGTGTCTGAGGGCAATGTGTGGTGTGAATATAATGCAGAAAATTCGTAGTTTGGAAGTTAGGAGGAGGTGCGGGATTACCAAAACTGTTGTCCAGAGGGCTGAGGAAGGGTTGTTGAGGTGGTTCGGACATGTAGAGAGAATGGAGCAATATTCATTACCAGATACCTCTCTCCTTCACTCCAGAAATCACATTCCAAGTAGTCTAAAACATATTCCCAGTAGTCTAAAACTTTCATCACATCTGCATGGGTAGTAAATCTCTGTACCTTATTCAGCTCTGATAATGCCTTAAACAGAGCCGTCAACATCAAACAACATTTTAAATGAGAAAGCACAAGTGATTTTAATATTGTCATGATGGTGCTATTTGTTTTTTTGAAAATTCTCTTTATCTTTCTTGTTATTTTTCTGACTACATGGCATTTGAATTATTTGGCTCTCTAAATGACAGGTTACTTGCCATTAAAGCCAAGTCCTTTACATGTTCTTTTTGCACTAGATGGTTCTCCTCTGTCTGATATGCAGTGCTCCTTTCGAGTTCTTCATTCTTTCCATATCTGAGCAGTTGGAATCTTGTCACCACTGAACATTCATATTATTTTCCATTACCCACAAAAAGATTATTGATATGTGTTTGCAGTTTTTTTGTGTCTTCACCAAGGCAACATTCATGCTTATTTTGGTATCATTAGTAAAGAATGCTATAAAGCAATGGCTAGTATTGTTATCCATCTGCTATAAGGATGAGAAACAGTAAAGGATCAAGCCCATGCATTGGAGTACTAAACTTGTTTATACTTTATTTAATTTATTACTACTTCATGTTATATTCATCAGAAAACTGAATACTCACTTTTCTGCACTTCATACCATGCCTGTTAACTTTCACATATTTTATGTGTTATAACGCCATGATCACATTTGTCGAATGCCTTAGTGAAGTCTGTGAAGACCACTTCCGCATTTTGGTTTACTTACAAACAATGACAGTAGCAGTGTTCTCAATCCGAATGACAAAATTCTAAAACTCAAAATAAATTTAAAATGCATATAACACCAATTTGTTTTAATTCTCTTTTTACTTCCAATTAGTGATCTTCACAGCACATACCTTTGTCCTAGGAGGAGCATCCTTGGTTGTCAAGAAATCATGCAACTTTTCATTTTTTCCTAGGACAGGATGTGATAAGAGCAACTCGAGGTACCTGGGAAAAAATATTGATTATGAAAAAAAAGTCAGGTGCAAATATGTTAACTAGCTGCGACCACATTCTTTCTAATACACATTCACCAACAAATACAACACTTTGTAGTACAGTACCCCAATTATAGAACGGTACAGTATAAAGGTTATTCCCTCTCATATTCATCCCTAGAACTATTGTGCTATCTAAGGGGAATATTATAAGCAACATTCCAAATCAAAATGAATAGTGAATTTTTCATCATTATATCTGCTGAGGTCCAGGAAATAAACCCTGGACTTCGATATAAAAAAAAACAATTAAAAGGTAGTAGGTTGGTAGACAGCACCCGCCCAGGGAGGTACTACCGTTCTGCCAAGCGAGTGTAAAACGGAAGCCTCTATTTGTTTTACATGATGGTAGGATTGCTGGTGCCTTTTTTCTGTCTTATAAACATGCAAGATTTCAGGTACGTCTTGCTACTTCTACTTACACTTAGGTCACACTACACATGCATGCACACTCATTTGAGTTTTCTTTGATTTTATCTTAATAGTTCTTTGTAGATGAATGGTTCAGAGAACCGACATGTTGATAAATTAGACACATGTGCAACTCTTGGGTATCTTTATTGAGGAAACGTTTCGACACACAGTGGCTTCATCAGTCCATACGTAGGAGAAACTTGAAGAACAGGAGGAGAATGAGGTAATCAGTCCCTCAACCTTGAGTCGATGGACTGTCGATGGACTGAACACATCGACTCAAGGTTGAGGGACTGATTACCTCATTCTCCTCCTGTTCTTCAAGTTTCTCCTATGTGTGGACTGATGAAACCACTGTGTGACGAAACATTTCCTCAATAAAGATACCCAAGAGTTGCACATGTGTCTAATTTATTAATAGTTCTTGTTCTTATTACTTTTCCTTTCATATCCATAGGGAAGTGAAATAAGAATCTTTCCTCCATAAGCCATACATGTTGAAAAAGTCAACTAAAATGCTGGGAGCAATGGGCTAGTAATGCCTTTTCCCATACAACCTACTAAAAAGAAAATGAAGAAAACTGTCAAAGTGGGATGTTTGAATGTGCGTGGATGTATTGCAAATGATAAGAAAGAGATGATTATGGGGTAGGACAGTTTCAGTGGGGTGAAATAAATGGGATTAGGTCAGGGGTTTCTCATAGAGTTTGAGCTAAGGAAGGAGTAGCAATAATGTTGAAGGATAAGTTATGGCAGGAAAAGAAGGAATATAAATGTATAAATTCAAGGATTACGTGGAGTCATTCTATAGTTCCCCCTCTGTCATAACTTTTTATCCCTCTTGCAGCTTTCACATACCATCTCTAACACGACTTTTAGTACTGGGTTTCTTTGTAGATGCTACATTGTCAAATGCTATATTCTTCATAATACTAGTGACTCAACTTCAGCTTTCCCCTCACCTTGCCTAAAACCTCAGATGTCTCAACCATTTCACCTGATCAAACTTCTTGCTTACTGCCTTTTTCCATCATTGATTGGTTTAAAACATTAATACATACTTCCATTTGTACTATTTTTGCTACCTCTCTTTTTTTGTAATAATGCATACTTAAAACTGTACCACTCAATACCTACGTCTAGTCTTAAGTAGTGTGTAAGCATTAGGATTAGTCTGCCCGAAATGCACATGCATGCTAGTGGCTTTCTTTTGTACTTAATATTTTATTACATGTAAACTACGTTTTGTATACTGCACAAAGAAATAAAATGTTTGTCTGTCATAATGGTTCAGGACAGATCAAATATCTTCTAAAGATTAATCTCCAATTTGTACATGTACATTAATTATATATTTTTTTCAGACATGGTACTGTGACTTATTCTTTATATAAAGGCCAATAAGAACTTTCAGGTAAAAACAAACTAATGACAAAAGCAAATGCAGGAAGCTAAAACATACCTGTATATTCTTTCTTCCAACAAACTGGCCATAACCCACCGAGGCAGGGTGTCCCAAAAAGAAAAACAAAAGTTTTCCTTTCTATCTTTAGTAATGTATATAGGAGAAGGGGTTACTAGCCCCTTGCTCCTGGCATTTTAGTAGCCTCTTATGACATGCATGACTTAGGGAGGAAGAATTCTGTTCCATTTCCCCATTTAATTTTTTTTTTCAACAAGTCGGCCATCTCCGAGGCAGGGTGACCCAAAAAGAAAATATTTTCATCATTCAACACTTTCACCTCACTCACACATAATCACCGTTTTTGCAGAGGTGCTCAGAATACAACAGTTTAGAAGCATATATGTATAATGATACATTACATATCCCTCCAAACTGCCAATATAGTGCAGGCATTGTACTTCCCATTTCCAGTACTCAAGTCCAGCTATATAAAAATAACTGGTTTCCCTGAATTTCTTCATTAAATATTACCCTGCTCACACTCCAACAGCTAGTCAGGTCCCAAAAACAATACATCTCGATTCACTCCTATCTAACTTGCTCACACACACTTGCTGGAAGTCCAAGCCCCCCGCCCACAAAACCTCCTTTACCCCCTTCCCTCCAACCTTTTCGAGGACGACCCCTACCCCACTTTCCTTCCCCTACAGATTTATATGCTCTCCATGTCGTTCTACTATGATTCATTCTCTCTAAATGGCCAAACCACCTCAATAACCCCTCTTCAGCCCTCTGACTAATACTTTTATTAACTCACACCTCCTAATTTCCACACTCCGAATTTTCTGCATAATATTTACACCACACATTTTTGTCCTTAGACAAGACATCTCCACTGCCTCCAACTGCCTCCTTGCTGCAGTATTTACAACCCAAGCTTCGCATCCATATAAGAGTGTTGGTACCACTATATTTCCATACATTCCCTTCTTTGCCTCCATAGATAATGTTTTTTGTGTCTACATATACCTCAATGCACAACTCACTTTTTTTCCTTCATCAATTCTATGGTTAACCTCATCCTTCATAAACCCATCCGGTGACACATCAACTCCTAAATATCTAAAACCATTCACTTCTTCCATATTCCCTCTCTCCAATGTGATATCCAATTTTTCTTTACCTAAATCATTTGATACCCTCATCACCTTACTCTTATCTATGTTCACTTTCAACTTTCAACCTTTACACACCTTCCCAAACTCATCTGCTAACCTATGCAACTTTTTCTTAGAATCTCCCATAAGCACCGTATCATCAGCAAAAAGAAACTGTGTCAACTCCCATTTTGTATTTGATTCCCCATAATTTAATCCCACCCCTCTCTCCAACACCCTAGCATTTACTTCTTTTACAACCCTATCTATAAATTATCTATAAATACATTAAACAACCATGGTGACATTACACATACCTGTCTAAGACCTACTTTTACCAGGAAATAATTTCCCTCTCTTCTACACACCCTAACCTGAGCCTCATTATCCTCATAATTACTCTTTACAGCATTTAGTAACTTACTGCCTATTCCACACACTTGCAACATCTGCCACATTGCTCCCCTATCCACTATCATATGCCTTTTCCAAATCCATAAATGCAATGAAAACTTCCCTACCTTTATCTAAGTGCTGTTCACATATATGCTTCAATGTAAACACTTGATCTACACATCTCCTACCCACTCTAAAGCCTACTTGCTCATCCGCAATCCTACTCTCTTTTAACTCTAATTCTTTCAATAATAACCCTACCATACACTTTTCCTGGTATACGTACTCAGTAAACTTATTCCCCTATATTTTTTACAATCTCTTTTGCCCCCCCTCTCCTTTATGTAAAGGAACTATACATGCTTTCTGCCAATCCCTAGGTACCTTCCCCTCTTTCATACATTTATAAAACAAAAATACCAACCACTCCAACACTATATCCCTCCCTGCTTTTAACATTTCTGTCATGATCCCGTCAGTTCCAGCTGCTTTACCCCCCCTTTCATTCTACGTAATGCCTCACACACCTCCCCCACACTCACATCCTGCTCTTCTTCACTCCTCAAAGATGTTATAACTCCCTGGCCAGTGCATGAAATTACCACCTGCCTTTCTTCATGAGCATTTAAAAGTTCCTCAAAATATTCCCGCCATCTACCCAATACCTCCAGCTTCCCATCTACTACCTCCCATACTCTGTTTTTAACTGACAAATCCATTCATTCTCTAGGCTTTCTTAACTTGTTAATCTCGCTCCATGGAAATACCCATATATATTAACTAAAAATTATTTTACTTCTATTAAATTTTTAAAGCTCCTGTCACTCACTTTTGTAGCTGGTGGCAGTCTTTATGAAACTCGTCTGCTATCAGTGTCTTAGAGCCTTTTCCCATCAATCTCTTCGACTGTATTTCTGCATTGTAAGGATCTGAGGATGAAAGTGATACAACATTTTTAACAGTCTGCAACACTGAATACTGATGCTACACTTTAGCCAGTCAAGGTAGTGCACAGATTATGTAAGGTATGTATATATCCTTAATTAAAATAAGGTGGGAGACGGCCGACTTGTTGAAAAAAAAAAAAAAATATATAAATATAAATATATATATAAATATATATAAGAGAGAACTGTAGAGGAGAGAGAAAGATTCTGGGAAATGTTGAGTGAATGCGTGGGCAGTTTTGAATCAAGTGCGAGTAATGGTGGTTGGGGATTTCAATGCTAAAGTGGGTAAAAATGTTATAGAGAGAGTAGTAGGTAAATTTGGGATGCCAGGGGTAAATGTAAATGGGGAGCCTTTAATTGAGCTATGTGTAGAAAGAAATTTGGTAATAAGTAATACATATTTATGAAAAAGAGGATAAATAAATATAAAAGGTATGATGTAGCACGTAATGAAAGTAGTTGGTTAGATTATGTATTGGTGGATAAAAGGTTGATGGGTAGGCTCCAGGATGTACATGTTTATAGAGGGGCAACTGATATATCGGATCATTATTAAGTTATAGCTACAGTTAGAGTAAGAGGTAGATGGGAAAAGAGGAAGGTGGCAACAAGTAAGAGGGAGGTGAAAGTGTATAAACTAAGGAAGGAGGAAGTTCAGGCGAGATATAAGCGACTATTGGCAGAAAGGTGGGCTAGTGCAAAGATGAGTAGTGGGGGGGGGGGTGGAAGAGGGTTGGAATAGTTTTAAAAATGCAGTCTTAGAATGTGAGGCAGAAGTTTGTGGTTATAGGAGGGTGGGGGCAGGAGGAAAGAGGAGTCATTGGTGGAATGATGAAGTAAAGGGTGTGATAAAAGAGAAAAAGGTAGCTTACGAGAGGTTTTTACAAAGCAGAAGTGTTATAAGAAGAGCAGAGTATATGGAGAGTAAAAGAAAGGTGAAGAGAATGGTGAGAGAGTGCAAAAGGAGAGCAGATGAAAGAGTGGGAGAGGCACTGTCAAGAAATTTTAATGAAAATAAGAAAAAATTTTGGAGTGAGTTAAACAAGTTAAGAAAGCCTAGGGAAATTATGGATTTGTCAGTTAAAAACAGAGTAGGGGAGTTAGTAGATGGGGAGAGGGAGGTATTAGGTAGATGGCGAGAATATTTTGAGGAACTTTTAAATGTTAAGGAAGAAAGGGAGGCGGTAATTTCATGCACTGGCCAGGGAGGTATACCATCTTTTAGGAGTGAAGAAGAGCAGAATGTAAGTGTGGTGGAGGTACGCGAGGCATTACGTAGAATGAAAGGGGGTAAAGCAGCTGGAACTGATGGGATCATGACAGAAATGTTAAAAGCAGGGGGGGATATAGTGTTGGAGTGGTTGGTACTTTTGTTTAATAAATGTATGAAAGAGGGGAAGGTACCTAGGGATTGGCAGAGAGCATGTATAGTCCCTTTATATAAAGGGAAAGGGGACAAAAGAGATTGTAAAAATTATAGAGGAATAAGTTTACTGAGTATACCAGGAAAAGTATACGGTAGGGTTATAATTGAAAGAATTAGAGGTAAGACAGAATGTAGAATTGCGGACGAGCAAGGAGGTTTCAGAGTGGGTAGGGGATGTGTAGATCAAGTGTTTACATTGAAGCATATATGTGAACAGTATTTAGATAAAGGTAGGGAAGTTTTTATTGCATTTATGGATTTAGAAAAGGCATATGATAGAGTGGATAGAGGAGCAATGTGGCAGATGTTGCAAGTATATGGAATAGGTGGTAAGTTACTAAATGCTGTAAAGAGCTTTTATGAGGATAGTGAGGCTCAGGTTAGGGTGTGTAGAAGAGAGGGAGAATACTTCCCGGTAAAAGTAGGTCTTAGACAGGGATGTGTAATGTCACCATGGTTGTTTAATATATTTATAGATGGGGTTGTAAAAGAAGTAAATGCTAGGGTGTTCGGGAGAGGGGTGGGATTAAATTATGGGGAATCAAATTCAAAATGGGAATTGACACAGTTACTTTTTGCTGATGATACTGTGCTTATGGGAGATTCTAAAGAAAAATTGCAAAGGTTAGTGGATGAGTTTGAGAATGTGTGTAAAGGTAGAAAGTTGAAAGTGAACATAGAAAAGAGTAAGGTGATGAGGGTATCAAATGATTTAGATAAAGAAAAATTGGATATCAAATTGGGGAGGAGGAGTATGGAAGAAGTGAATGTTTTCAGATACTTGGGAGTTGACGTGTCGGCGGATGGATTTATGAAGGATGAGGTTAATCATAGAATTGATGAGGGAAAAAAGGTGAGTGGTGCGTTGAGGTATATGTGGAGTCAAAAAACGTTATCTATGGAGGCAAAGAAGGGAATGTATGAAAGTATAGTAGTACCAACACTCTTATATGGGTGTGAAGCTTGGGCGGTAAATGCAGCAGCAAGGAGATGGTTGGAGGCAGTGGAGATGTCCTGTTTAAGGGCAATGTGTGGTGTAAATATTATGCAGAAAATTCAGAGTGTGGAAATTAGGAAAAGGTGTGGAGTTAATAAAAGTATTAGTCAGAGGGCAGAAGAGGGGTTGTTGAGGTGGTTTGGTCATTTAGAGAGAATGGATCAAAGTAGAATGACATGGAAAGCATATAAATCTATAGGGGAAGGAAGGCGGGGAGGGGTCGTCCTCGAAAGGGTTGGCAAGAGGGGGGTAAAGGAGGTTTTGTGGGCGAGGGACTTGGACTTCCAGCAAGCGTGCATGAGCGTGTTAGATAGGAGTGAATGGAGATGAATGGTACTTGGGACCTGATGGTCTGTTGGAGTGTGAGCAGGGTAATATTTAGTGAAGGGATTCAGGGAAACCGGTTATTTTCATATAGTCGGACTTGAGTCCTGGAAATGGGAAGTACGATGCCTGCACTTTAAAGGAGGGGTTTGGGATATTGGCAGTTTGGAGGGATATGTTGTGTATCTTTATATGTATATGCTTCTAAACTGTTGTATTCTGAGCACCTCTGCAAAAACAGTGATAATGTGTGAGTGTGGTAAAAATGTTGAATGATTAAAGTATTTTCTTTTTGGGGATTTTCTTTCTTTTTTGGGTCACTGTGCCTCGGTGGGAGACGGCCGACTTGTTGGAAAAAAAAAATATATGTATAGTGGACCCTCGACCAACGCTATTAATCTGTTCCTGAGAGCTCATCGTTAATCGAAATTATCGTTAGTCAAGTTAATTTTCCCCATAAGAAATAATGGAAATCAAATTAATCCATGCAAGACACCCAAAAGTATTGAAAAAAAAAAAAATTTACCACATGAAATATTAATTTTAATACACACAAACTGAAGAAGACATGTACAATTACATGACACTTACCTTTATTGAAGATCTGGTGATGATTGATGGGATGGGAGGAGGGGAGACTGTGGATGGTGTTAAGTGTTTAGAAGGGGAATCCCCTTCCATTAGGACTTGAGTTGTCAAATCCTTTTCTGGGGTTACTTCCCTTCTTTTAATGCCACTAGGACCAGCTTGAGAGTCACTGGACCTCTGTCGCACAACATATCTGTTCATAGAGGCCTGTACCTCCCGTTCCTTTATGACTTTCCTAAAGTGGTTCACAACATTGTCAGTGTCACAATTAAACACTTGTTCAGGTTTCAATTCTTCACTGTCTATGTACTCCTTGAATTCGTGCACATATTTTTCAGCTGCTTTTTGGTCCAAACTGGCAGCCTCACCATGCCTTATCACACTATGTATGCCACTACGATTCTTAAATCTCTCAAACCAACCTTTGCTGGCCTTAAATTCACTCACATCACCACTAGTTGCTGGCATTTTTCTAATTAAATCCTCATGCAACTTCCTAGCCTTTTCACATATGATCGCTTGAGAGATGCTATCTCCTGCTATCTGTTTTTCATTTATCCACACCAATAACAGTCTCTCAACATCTTCTATCACCTGCGATCTCAGTTTCAAAAACATAGTTGCACCTTTGGCAAGAACAGCTTCCTTGATTGCCGTTTTCTTGGTCACAATAGTAGCGATGGTTGATTGGGGTTTTGTGTACAACTTGGCCAGTTCGGAGACACACACTCCACTTTCATACTTAGCAATGATCTCTTTCTTCATATCCATAGTAATTCTCACCCTATTTGCTGTAGGGTTGGCACTAGAAGCTTTCTTGGGGCCCATGGTGACTTATTTTGCAGGTGCAATCACTAAAAACGCTGTGATAATATGAAATGTTCTGATTGTAAGTTTGGATGGGACCGCGGTGGCTGGCTGGCTTGTAAACACTGGCCAGTAGTGGACGCGTCTCAGACGGAACGAATCATGTTGGTCGAGTTTTTTAGCGCTAGTCGAGGCAAAATTTTTGCGTTAAAATGTATCGCTAGTCAGATTTAACGTTAGATGATGCCAATGTTGGTCGAGGGTCCACTGTATATATGTATATACAGTGGGCCCCCGCATAACGATCACCTCCGAATGCGACGAATTATGTAAGTGTATTTATGTAAGTGCATTTGTACGTGTATGTTTGGGGGTCTGAAATGAACTAATCTACTTCTCAATATTCCTTATGGGAACAAATTCGGTCAGTACTGGCACCTGAACATACTTCTGAAGTGAAAAAATATCATTAACCGGGGTCCACTGTATAAGTATGTGTGTATGTATATATATATATATATATATATATATATATATATATATATATCTTCTTTCTTTCTTTCAACACACCAGCCGTATCCCACCGAGGCGGGGTGGCCCAAAAGAAAAAACCAAAGTTTCTCCTTTCAAATTTAGTAATATATACAGGAGAAGGGGTTACTAGCCCCTTGCTCCCGGCATTTTAGTCGCCTCTTACAACACGCATGGCTTACGGAGGAAGAATTCTGTTCCACTTCCCCATGGAGATAAGAGGAAATAAACAAGAACAAGAACTAGAAAGAAAATCGAAGAAAACCCAGAGGGGTATGTATATATACGCTTGTACATGTATGTGTAGTGTGACCTGAGTGTAAGTAGAAGTAGCAAGACGTACCTGAAATTTTGCATGTTCATGAAACAGAAAAAAGGACACCAGCAATCCTACCATCATGTAAAACAATTACAGGCTTTCGTGTTACACTCACTTGGCAGGACGGTAGTACCTCCCTGGGCGGTTGCTGTCTACCAACCTACGACCTAGGATATATATATATATATATATATATATATATATATATATATATATATATATATATATTTCTTTCAACACACCGGCCGTATCCCACCGAGGCGGGGTGGCCCAAAAGGAAAAAACGAAAGTTTCTCCTTTTACATTTAGTAATATATACAGGAGAAGAGGTTACTAGCCCCTTGCTCCCGGCATTTTAGTCGCCTCTTACAACACGCATGGCTTACGGAGGAAGAATTCTGTTCCACTTCCCCATGGAGATAAGAGGAAATAAACAAGAATAAGAACTAGAAAGAAAATAGAAGAAAACCCAGAGGGGTGTGTATATATGTGCATGTACATGTATGTGTAGTGGGACCTAAGTGTAAGTAGAAGTAGCAAGACGTACCTGAAATTTTGCATGTTCATGAAACAGAAAAAAGGACACCAGCAATCCTACCATCATGTAAAACAATTACAGGCTTTCGTGTTACACTCACTTGGCAGGACGGTAGTACCTCCCTGGGCGGTTGCTGTCTACCAACCTACGATATATATATATATATATATATATATATATATATATATATATATATATATATATATAATCATAGAATTGATGAGGGAAAAAAGGTGAGTGGTGCGTTGAGGTATATGTGGAGTCAAAAAACGTTATCTATGGAGGCAAAGAAGGGAATGTATGAAAGTATAGTAGTACCAACACTCTTATATGGGTGTGAAGCTTGGGTGGTAAATGCAGCAGCGAGGAGACGGTTGGAGGCAGCGGAGATGTCCTGTTTAAGGGCAATGTGTGGTGTAAATATTATGCAGAAAATTCGGAGTGTGGAAATTAGGAGAAGGTGTGGAGTTAATAAAAGTATTAGTCAGAGGGCAGAAGAGGGGTTGTTGAGGTGGTTTGGTCATTTAGAGAGAATGGATCACAGTAGAATGACATGGAAAGCATATAAATCTATAGGGGAAGGAAGGCGGGGTAGGGGTCGTCCTCGAAAGGGTTGGAGAGAGGGGGTAAAGGAGGTTTTGTGGGTAAGGGGCTTGGACTTCCAGCAAGCGTGCGTGAGCGTGTTAGATAGGAGTGAATGGAGACGAATGGTACTTGGGACCTGACGATCTGTTGGAGTGTGAGCAGGGTAATATTTAGTGAAGGGATTCAGGGAAACCGGTTATTTTCATATAGTCGGACTTGAGTCCTGGAAATGGGAAGTACAATGCCTGCACTTTAAAGGAGGGGTTTGGGATATTGGCAGTTTGGAGGGATATGTTGTGTATCTTTATATGTTTATGCTTCTAGACTGTTGTATTCTGAGCACCTCTGCAAAAACAGTGATAGTGTGCGAGTGTGGTGAAAGTGTTGAATGATGATGAAAGTATTTTCTTTTTGGGGATTTTCTTTCTTTTTTGGGTCACCCTGCCTCGGTGGGAGACGGCCGACTTGTTTAAAAAAAAAAAAAAAAAATATATATATATATATATATATATATATTATATATATATACATGCATTTTTTTTTTACCTCAACTGCAATCTCCTGCCTAGGCAGTGGCCAAAAGAAAAGAACTCCACCATGATTCATTCAATCACTGTCTTGCCACTGTCACCCAGTTACCCATCATCCACACTGCCACACACATGGTCACCATCACACCACCTCATTGTTTCCAGCTTCCACCCCACCACTGCCCAGTATCCTCCACCTCCAAACACCAGCCTGCAGCCCCTGCCCCTTCCACAGATCTGTCTCCACCTCCCACATCAGAAGTCCCACAATCCTAAACCCCCCTGGTCCCCACCCCCATTCCAATCCCTTCATCCTAACTCCTCTTACCCCTGTTGTGTAACTCAACCCTAACAACACTGCAACTATTATAATCCAACATTTATAACCCCCCCATACACCTCCATCTGCTAGCAGAGACGTGGAATCTTTGATTAACGCGCATCACTATATCAATCTACAATTACGTTATTATCATTGTTTTTACAATTACAAGACTACAAAAAAGTTGGGCACCTTTTTAGGGGGTCTTAGAAATGTTTTCTATTTTAAACACAAGTTCTTCAGTTCAATTTGTGATTTTTTATTGTAAGGCCTAGTCACAGACTGGGCCATGGGGGTGTTGACCCCCAAAACCCCCTCCCTGGAATACTCCAAGTATACACACCCTTTTCATGGCTGTAACTACAGTGTTAACTGATAGTCAACTGTGCCCCATTTCTCAGTATTTCTGCCTACCAATTAACTCAATTACTGTATTAATAAAAACTGCATACAACTGCTTAATATTGTGATCCCTGAATGGATCACAATGTATATAATATATATTACCTGTTCATATAATTTTATATTGCTTATATTTGCAATATTAGCTAAATCATAAATATATTGCTTTATATTATTATTTGACTTAGTTATATTATTAGGTAGGATGTAACATTTATATATTATTCAGTGCTCATAGTTCGAGTGTTAAGTAGCTGACAGCATTGCTTAACTATCGCTCCGCTTGTTTTCCTGCCGGCTTCTCTGTGTTGCTGGGCAGCAGCAGTCCACGGAGAGTCACGTGATCAGGGTGGGGTGATCATACCTCACCAGGAGCGAGGGTTGGCCTGGCCTGTGCTTATTATTGTCGGTTGGACGTTGCAGTTGACTTGGCGATTTCTTGTGCTCAATCGATAGAATAGAAGTAATACTAGTCTAACAAGAGATTCTCTACGATTTCATAAGGTGGACCCTGAAAGGGTTAACTATCGCTCCGCTTGTTTTCCTGCCGGCTTCTCTGTGTTGCTGGGCAGCAGCAGTCCACGGAGAGTCACGTGATCAGGGTGGGGTGATCATACCTCACCAGGAGCGAGGGTTGGCCTGGCCTGTGCTGATTATTGTCGGTTGGACGTTGCTTCTAACAAGAGGTCCCTCTACTGCTCTCCCTTGTGGGCCCTTGTTGGAAGATCGTCTCTGTTACTTTCTTGTTGTTGGTTCTGTATAACTCTGTTCACAGAACATGGTCTAGACTTAGTGATTTTCGACATTGTACCGAGGATGTGCGTCACATAGACACTCTGAGAAACTCGAGTCCTGTAGCTTCTGACCTAATTTGTACTGGTATCTGTGCACTGTCACAGTTGGGGATTTTCTAATGCTGAACTTAGATTCAGTAGTATGGGAGTTTTGTGACTTTTGTGGAGGATCTGCAGATGGTCCCTACTTGGTGTCATTATATTATCTCCTTGTTCCTGATTCTGTGTCGCTGTTGCTTGTTAATTTGCTGTTCGGCTTATCAGTCGTTTTATTGTTCAAGCAAGCTGTTCTGATTAGCAGGTTGGTCAAGAAGTTAGTTTATGTGAGGACTTTTAGTCAGTCACTGGTTAAGTCTAGTCGAGTCTTGAGACATAGCGAACTACTTAGAGCACTAACACACATACACACAAACTTACTTGTATATACATGTATATGTATTATGTTATTAAATGCTAAGAATGTACCAGAGGGTACTTAAAAGTCATAAAGATGTGATATGTGCCTTCAGCACAATACTACTGTACACGAGAGATGTGTAGGAACTTGTATCCTATATTATATTCAATTCATTACTATAATTTACTTTGATATTATATGCCTAGACAAATTTATTGTTATTAATAAACTTATTAAATTTTAATTTCTTTAGTTAGTAGCCTACCAGTTGTAATCTTGAAGCACTACTGAATCTTACTAAATTCTAATGGATAATTGGACCAGGATACTGACTACTTGTTACAAAATCCCAGTAACAGGCTGGATACTAGAAGGGCAGTCTTTTCTAGTATTCACTGGAGATCTCTATCATTATTAGATATTGCATTTTTTGTAACACTTAATAGTGGTGCAAAAGAGAAGATTTGTGTTTTACCCTTTTGCTATGAAAAACTAATAGTTACAATATGCAAATTCTTGGATGGGTTAGGTAAATTATGATATCTGATGTAAATTTTAGCAAGGTTGAATTAAGTTACATTCCAAAATAAAAAAATGACATATCAAAAATTTGCACATCCTTGTGAAGGAGGGACCAATTTTTCGGATGGTCAATGTAAAATATACAAACCTATTGCAGACCGTTGTGGAATAGGTGGAATGATTAGACCGTGCAAGGGTTGGCTTGTTGTCACACAGTGATCTAGATATTCAAAGTCCTCATACTCTCTTTCCAGCACATGAATTGTAAAGCCATTCTGAAAATCACGGAAAATAATTATAGGATAGTACTGTACAGTACGTATTTTGTACTACAAATGCATTTAAATTATGGTTTTTTGAATTGCTAATGACATACAATAAAAATGTAAGCTCAAAGCATTGCAATTTATGAAGTGTGGTAATACCTGTAATGAAAGCCCACTTGTTCTATCTAGGCTGGAATATTGCTGCACACTAACAGCACCTTTCAAGGCAGGTGGAATTGCTGACCTAGAAAATGTACAGAGAACCTTCACGGCGCGCATAACGGAGATAAAACACCTCAATTACTGGGAGCGCTTGAGGTTCCTGAACCTGTATTCCCTGGAATGCAGGCGGGAGAGATACATGATTATATACACCTGGAAAATCCTAGAGGGACTGGTACCGAACTTGCACACGAAAATCACTCACTACGAAAGCAAAAGACTTGGCAGACGATGCAACATCCCCCCAATGAAAAGCAGGGGTGTCACTAGCACGTTAAGAGACCAAACAATAAGTGTCAGGGGCCCGAGACTGTTCAACTGCCTCCCAGCATACATAAGGGGGGATTACCAACAGACCCCTGGCAGTCTTCAAGCTGGCACTAGACAAGCACCTAAAGTCGGTTCCTGACCAGCCGGGCTGTGGCTCGTACGTTGGTTTGCGTGCAGCCAGCAGCAACAGCCTGGTTGATCAGACTCTGATCCACCAGGAGGCCTGGTCACAGACCGGGCCGCGGGGGCGTTGACCCCCAGAACTCTCTCCAGGTAAACTCCAGGTTTCAGGCAGAATTTAAAGCTACTACATAAAAATTGTGTTTAAACAATATTCTAAAGAAGATAATTCAGGAATATGACAAGTACTCACAGGTTCCAGAAAGTATGAAAGAAGTTGACAAAAGTTTTTTTTTTGAGTCAATATGTTTTCTGTCCAACACTAACAAGTCTCCAACAACTTAAAAAAGCTTTAACTAACCAATTTCTTAATTTCTGAAGCCCTTTTTTTTTATAACATGTGACGTAATGAATAGTACTATGGCTAACATTCATTTAGAATTTTTTTTTTTTCAACAAACCAGCCATATCCCACCAAGACAGGGTGGCCCAAAAAGAAAAACGAAAGTTTCTCTTTTTAAATTTAGTAATTTATACAGGAGAAGGGGTTACTAGGCCCTTGCTCCCAGCATTTTAGTCGCCTCTTACAACACGCATGGGTTACGGAGGAAGAATTCTGTTCCACTTCCCCATGGAGATAAGAGGAAATAAACAAGAACAAGAAAGAAAATAGAAGAAAACCCAGAGGGGTGTGTATATATATGCTTGTACATGTATGTGTAGTGTGACCTAAATGTAAGTAGAAGTAGCAAGATGTACCTGAAATCTTGCATGTTTATGAGACAGAAAAAAGACACCAGCAATCCTACCATCATGTAAAACAACTACAGGCTTCTGCTTTACACTCACCTGGCAGGACGGTAGTATCTCCCTGGGCAGTTGCTGTCTACCAACCTACTACCTACACCAACAACATAAAAAAAAATCATCACTCCATTACTGTCTTGCCAGAGGTGTGCTGATGCTACAGCTCAAAACTGCAAATATCCTCACCCCTCCTTCAAAGTGCAGGCAATGTATTTCCCACCTCCAAATACACTGTACGTACATGTATATACATAAATTTGACATAATGACATGGAACCTTTAATTCTACCTGGAATATACCTGGAGTGTTCCAAGGGTCAATGGCCCCCACGGCCCAGTCCCAGACCAAGCCTCCTGATGGATGGCCTGATCAACCAGGCTGTCAGTGCTAGATGCATGAAGTCCACCATAAGTGTCAGTAGTGTTACTGAATTCCTATGTAATATACTTGTGTAGTATATTTTAGCTAGTATCTCCTATATTATATATATAAGATCCCTATTAAGTTAGGCTCTCTGGCTAGCTTGTGACATCACTCGGCTATGCTCATGTGAGTGGTGTGAGAGGCTCACTCCCTCACTAAGACTGCAGGCGTAGATTCGACAGGTAGGCTGGGCTATCCTTCCTCTCATGACTCTGCCAATATAAGTGTTATCAACCAACCTAGTGTGTATTACTCCAACCGTCATATCTCCAAAGTACCCCATGCAATATAAGCATCACAGCCTGGCTGATCAGGCACTAACTTCAGAAACTTGCCCAGTTCCTACTTGAAGACAAAGTGGCTGTTAGTAATCCCCCCTTATGTGTGAAGGACAGGCATAGAAAAAGACTGGGTCCCTTCATGCTCAGTAAGTTTTCTTTTAGTGCACTCACTGCATCCCTGCTTTTCACTGGGGGTATTTTACACTGTCTGCCAAGCCTCTTACTTTCATGAAGAACGATTTGTATATGCAGATTTGGGACCAATCCTTCTAGAATTTTCCAGGAGTAAATTATAATGTACCTCTCTCACCTACATTCCAAGGAGTACAGATCAAGAGGCTTTAAATGTTCCCAGTAATTTAGGCGTTTAACCAATTCTATCCAAGCAGTGAAGATTCTCCACACATTCTCCAGGTCTGTAATTTTTTTTCTGCCTTGAACGTGATTTTTACAGTAGAGCAGTACTCCAGCCTAGAGAAAACAAGTGACTTGAAGAGTATCATTAGCTTGGCATACTTTGTTTTGAGGGTTCTAATTATCCAGTCTATCATTTTTCCTTGCAGGTGTGATAGTAACACTGTTATGATCCATGAATGTGAGCTCAGACATAATCACTCCCATATCTCTCACATTAGTCTTACGGTCTATAAAGTGATTTGACTTTGTTTTATACTTTGTTCTAGTCTATTTCCTCAATCTTTCCATAATGGAGTAAATGAAACCTATCCTCACTGAGCATCATTTTGTTATCAAGCAGTAAGTTCTAACTTATCTTGTTTATTATGAAATATTTCCTCTAATGTAATAATATTGTATACACAGTAATTCAAACTTCTTAACTGTGCCCTTGGACCCAAATTATTGCCTTTTCACATCGTAAAAGCAATCACAATAATCCATAAACATAAAATATTAACATACAAATATCATACCTGTGAAACTTGAAGAGTAAATTTGACACTGTCACCATCTTTCGTGACACGGTCACTCAAGCGAACACTGTACTTTGGTGTGAATGGTTCCTGAGGCTCAGGAGTTGATGCTCCAGATGACATGCCTGACAGTGAGCCTTCCTCCAACATCCTTAGCCTGAAATTTAATATAATTCATAAGTGCTTTACAACATTTGACTCAGTATAATTCAGATTTATGTAAATCATCACCATTCCTTTCAGAAATGCATTAGTATATTGTATATTGCCAACACACAAGCCAAAACTCTCCCTCTTAAGTGCAACTTGGAGATTACACACAGTGCTGAAAGTATTATGAACCTCAAAAAAGATTCATTAAGGTTAATGTTCAGCCACATCATCCTAATAGAATAAAAGCTTGAAAGTCTAGAAATTTGCCACCAGACTAGAACTAACATAGTACAGCAATTGTTTGGATTGCTAAGGGACTCCGCAGAGCAATCTGTATTCAGCCCTATTTCCAAAATCCTGGGAAGGATAAAGGTTTTATATCAAGGTAGGGCATGTAGGGGGTTTAGGCATTTTACAGAAATAAGAAAGCAAATGACCCTGGATGCTGTAGATTTGGATTTGAAAGCAGCAAGCTATGCAGGAGGCTACCTAGAACTAGCAAGCTCCACACCAGGTGCAGAAAAGCAAATGTTTTAGAGCATGACATGACAAACCAAAGGATCATAGCCAGCCCTATCCAGGAGAAGCAGAAATAAGAAGCTCCACACATGAAAGCAATGTTCAAGCCAAGTGTAACATGGAACACCTTATCAGGCTCGTTAAGAAACCACATACATGTACATGCAAGAGTCAACCATCCAGAGATGGTAGAGATATGCTAGGACTCTGGAGCCCACTCCAAGTCTTATCAGAACCACTTTCAATGTCCAAGCAGGGTGGGAAGGACAGACACGCCATTATAGCTATGGAACCTTTATTGGTAACATTTCCCCCAAGCAATGAACTTTATCATGTCACATACAGATCTTTTTGATGGGTGAGCACTTGTGAATTTCTTGAAAGACAGGTGCCTAAGAATAACAATAAGTTATTATTATGGAGGAACACTATAATAGGCCTACTGGCCCATATACTAGGCAGGTCCAAATCACACCCATTCATGTACTTGTCCAACCAAAAGATTCTCATTTCAGTAACTTGGAAGTTTGTTCCACACATCTACAACTCTGTCAAACCAGTAATTTCCTGTATCCCTTCTAAATCTAAATTTCTCCAACTTGAAATTTGCACACTTCAGTCATATTCCCTCCAATTCTACATCTTTACAGAGACTGAAATTTCAGCACCTTCAGCATGTCTTGCTGACACAGAGAATCAACTTCATCATCCTTCTTTCTATGTTTTCATGCACATTTATGTCCATTCTGTAACATGCGAGACCAGAACTGTGCAACATAATCTAAACAAGGCCCTACCAAATGCAGAAAGGAAAGCTGAAGTATAATCTGAGAACTTCTATTATTGTCACTTCTTGATATGAAGCCAAAAATTGTCACTATCTCTTACATAGATCTACATTATTGATGGTAGTATCATTCACAGAGATATATCTAAGTTTTAAGCATCCACAATTAATGATTCCATCAACCTTCCCCACACTTAAGGTTAAGCTGATTGGTCTATAATTTGAAGGTAAGGACTTATCTCCTGCTTCATGAATGGGTATCACATTTGCCACTTTCCACTTACCCAGTACAGTGCCCATTTGTAGTGAACTATTCACGAGACTACCTAATGGTTTGTAAAGTTCCTCTCTGCATTCCTTTAGAACCCTTAAAAATAGCTTATTAGGGCCAGATGACTTGTTTGATTGCAATTAATCTAGTTGATCTTACATAATTTACTCTTGCCCTGAACCGTGTAAAAATGAACAGGAAATAAGTGTTAAAAAGGTACAAAAGGTACATATTTTTGTCGTCATTAACAGGAAGCTGACTTGAGCTATATTTAAGAGGACCTATCTTATCCCTATATACCTGAAAGAAACCTCTTACGTTGATCTCTTATTCTCTTGCAACCTTAATTTCATGTTCCCTTTTGGCTTTCCTCATTTTTTTTATTTCTCTCAAATTGAATTCATATTGTATTGTATTGGTCTATTTTTATCCAAGAGATATTTTAGTTTATTGTTTATCCATTTAGGGCGACTGACTGACTGACTGACTGACTGAGACTGACTGACTAACTGAGACTGACTGACTAACTGAGACTGACTGACAGACTGACTGACTGACTGACTGACTGAGACTGGCTGACTGACTGACTGACTGACTGAGACTGACTAACTGAGACTGACTGACTAACTGAGACTGACTGAGACTGACTGACTGAGAATAACTGACTGAGACTGGCTGACTGACTGACAGACTGAGACTGGCTGAGACTGACTGACTGAGACTGACTGACTGAGACTGACTGACTGACTGAAACTGACTGACTGAGACTGACTGAGACTGAGACTAGCTGAGACAGACTGACTGAGACAGACTGACTGAGACTGACTGACTGAGACTGACTGACTGAGACTGACTGACTGAGACTGACTGACTGAGACTGACTGACTGAGACTGACTGACTGAGACTGAGACTGACTGACTGAGACTGACTGACTGACTGAGACTGACTGGCTGAGACTGACAGACTGAGACTGACTGACAGACTGAGACTGACTGACAGACTGAGACTGACTGAGACTGACTGACAGACTGAGACTGACTGACAGACTGAGACTGACAGACTGAGACTGACTGACAGACTGAGACTGACTGACTGACAGACTGAGACTGACTGACAGACTGAGACTGACTGACTGTGACTGGCTGACTGTGACTGACTGACTGAGACTGACTGACAGACTGAGACTGACTGACAGACTGAGACTGACTGACAGACTGAGACTGACTGACAGACTGAGACTGACTGACAGACTGAGACTGACTGACAGACTGACTGGCTGACAGACTGACAGACTGAGACTGACTGACAGACTGAGACTGACTGACTGAGACTGACTGACTGACTGACTGAGACTGACTGACAGACTGAGACTGACTGACAGACTGACTGGCTGAGACTGACAGACTGAGACTGACTGACAGACTGAGACTGACTGACAGACTGAGACTGACTGACAGACTGAGACTGACTGACAGACTGAGACTGACTGACAGACTGAGACTGACTGTGACTGGCTGACTGTGACTGACAGACTGACTGACAGACTGAGACTGACTGACAGACTGACTGACAGACTGAGACTGACTGACAGACTGAGACTGACTGACAGACTGAGACTGACTGACTGTGACTGACAGACTGACTGAGACTGACTGACAGACTGAGACTGACTGACAGACTGAGACTGACTGAGACTGACAGACTGAGACTGACTGAGACTGACAGACTGAGACTGACTGACAGACTGAGACTGACTGACAGACTGAGACTGACTGACAGACTGAGACTGACTGACAGACTGACTGGCTGACAGACTGACAGACTGAGACTGACTGACAGACTGACTGACAGACTGAGACTGACTGACAGACTGAGACTGACTGACAGACTGACTGTGACTGACAGACTGACAGACTGAGACTGACTGACAGACTGAGACTGACTGACAGACTGAGACTGACTGAGACTGACTGAGACTGACTGACTGAGACTGACTGGCTGAGACTGACAGACTGAGACTGACTGACAGACAGACTGACTGACAGACTGAGACTGACTCTGACAGACTGACTGAGACTGACAGACTGAGACTGACTGACAGACTGAGACTGACTGACAGACTGAGACTGACTGACACTGAGACTGACTGACAGACTGAGACTGACTGACAGACTGACTGTGACTGAGACTGACTGACAGACTGACTGTGACTGAGACTGACTGACAGACTGAGACTGACTGAGACTGACAGACTGAGACTGACTGACAGACTGACTGACTGACTGACAGACTGACTGACAGAGACTGACTGACAGAGACTGACTGACAGACTGACTGTGACTGACAGACTGACTGAGACTGACTGACAGACTGAGACTGACTGACTGACTGACAGACTGAGACTGACTGACAGACTGAGACTGACTGACAGACTGAGACTGACTGACAGACTGAGACTGACTGACAGACTGAGACTGACTGACAGACTGAGACTGACTGACTGAGACTGACTGACTGAGACTGACTGACAGACTGAGACTGACTGACAGACTGAGACTGACTGACAGACTGAGACTGACTGACAGACTGAGACTGACTGACAGACTGAGACTGACTGACAGACTGAGACTGACTGACAGACTGAGACTGACTGACAGACTGAGACTGACTGACAGACTGAGACTGACTGACAGACTGACTGAGACTGACTGACAGACTGAGACTGACTGACAGACTGAGACTGACTGACAGACTGAGACTGACTGACAGACTGAGACTGACAGACTGAGACTGACAGACTGAGACTGACTGACAGACTGAGACTGACTGGCTGAGACTGACTGACAGACTGAGACTGACTGACAGACTGAGACTGACTGACAGAGACTGACTGACAGACTGAGACTGACTGACAGAGACTGAGACTGACTGACAGACTGAGACTGACTGACTGAGACTGACTGACTGACTGAGACTGACTGACTGACTGAGACTGACTGACTGACTGAGACTGACTGACTGAGACTGACTGACTGAGACTGACTGACTGAGACTGACTGACTGAGACTGACTGACTCACTCTCTCACACACACACACATGAATACCTGTCAGGAAGACAACAGCGAGTCAAGGTACATGGCGAGGTGTCAAAGTGGGCACCTGTGACGAGCAGGGTTCCACAGGGGTCAGTCCTAGGACCGGTGCTGTTTCTGGTATTTGTGAATGACATGATGGAAGGAATAGACTCCGAAGTGTCCCTGTTTGCAGATGATGTGAAGTTGATGAGAAGAATCAAATCAGATGAGGACCAGGCAGAACTACAAAGGGATCTGGACATGCTGCAGGACTGGTCCAGCAACTGGCTCGTGGAGTTCAACCCCACTAAGTGCAAAGTCATGAAGACTGGGGATGGGCAAAGAAGGTATGATGCAGAGGTATGATAAAGCTCGTGGTTCAGGGAGAGTGACCTAGTAGCGACCAGTGAAGAGGCGGGGCCAGAAGCTTGGACTCAACCCCTGCAACCTCAACTAGGCGAGTACAACTAGGCGAGTACAGAGTAGTCTAGGGGGGCCTTATTATGCATGCTTAGACATTGCTGTCTTGGTTTAAGGTTGCTGCTTATCATAACCCCCAAGTCCTTATTGCATTCTGTATGGCTAAGTTCTACATTATTAAGCCGATAGGTACTAGGGTTATGAAAATTCCCAAGCTTTAGAACTTTGCACTTATCTACATTGAACTGCATCTGCCACTTTTCTGACCTCAAATTGAGTTTGTCTAAATCCTCCTGAAGTTCTGTGACATCTACGTTTGAATCAATTATCCTATCTATCTTCACGTCATCAGTGAATTTGTTTATATCACTGCTGTAGCACACAGGCACCTAGCAAACCTAAGAACAGCATTCCAACATCTTAAAAAGGAATCGTTCAGAACCCTGTACACTCTGCATGTTAGGCCCATATTGGAATATGCAGCACCAGTTTGGAACCCCAAACTGAAGCTATTCTCTTTGGCATGAAACAAACTGAGAAGGGTAAATAATTTTAATGTCCAGTGTAATGGGGAGCCCATCACTTCAGTTTCCTCAGTAAGATATCTGGGAATCCCCTTTGACCCATGCATGTCAGGAGAATTGATAGAGAAGTGTAGTAAAGAAAGCAAATGCCAGGCTGAAGTTCCTCTACAGACAAGCACATTGTCTACCTACTGAGGCTTGCAGGACTCTGTCTAGTCCTTATACAGTGTCATATGGACTATGCTTGCTCTTTATGGCTCTCTGCCTTGACAAAAGAACTGAAGGATAGACTGCAAATCACCCAGAACAAAATGGTAAGATTCATCATGGACCTGGGTCCAAGAGAACATGTAGGCCAGGATGAATTACAACAACTGGATATGCTTAATGTTGAAGACATAGTAAAATAACTGAAGCTAAATCAAGTTTATAAAACTGCTCACAAACAGTGTCCAGAATATCTTGCTGCCAATTCTGTCAAGGCTGGGAACCAAAGCAATCATAGTACTAGAGGGAGAGACCACAACTTTGTAGTATCCACAGTCAGTGGCCAGGCTTCAAACACCTTTTATTGTACAGCAATAAAGGAATGGAACAGACTGCCTGCACATGTCAAAGCCAGTCATAGCATGAACCAGTTCAAGAAGAGTGCCAAAAGGTGCCTGATGAATGTAACTACAGAAAGGGAGGGGAATAATTTTTTATTTTTGTAGCTAACACACGTGTAATTTTACCTTATTCCTAGTAATGACCCTCATATTGTAGATAGTTGTAATGACCCTCATGTAGTAGTCTTAAGGACCCTCATGCAGTAGATAGTATAATAATATATTATCTCTTTTATAGAATAATAGTAAGATGATATCTCCTTTATTGAATAATAATATTATCTCCTTTATATTAAAATAATGAGGTAAAAGGACCCCAATGGAAATAAGTTACCCTGTCTGACTTTTTTGGGTTATCCTAGGTACTTTACACATAAGTTGCTAAGTATGATAATCTATGTAACTGTATTTGTGTATACCTGAATAAACTTTACTTACATCTAGCCAAGCAAGTAAGGAAACTAGAGAAAGTGCAATGGTTTCCAATAAGACTAGTCCCGGAACTAAGGGGTATGTCCTATGAGGAGAGGTTAAGGGAAATCGACCTGACAATACTGGAGGACAGGCGAGATGGGGGGGGATATGATAACATAAAATACCGAGAGGAATCAACAAGGTGGACAGAGACAGGATGTTCCAGAGATGGGACACAGCAACAAGGAGTCACAGCTGGAAGTTGAAGACTCAGATGAATCACAGGGATGTTAGAAAGTATTTCTTCAGTCACAGAGATGTCAGGAAGTGGAATAGTCTGGGAAGTGATGTAGTGGAGGCAGGATCCATACATAGCTTTAAGAGGTATGATACAGCTTGTGGAGCAGAGTGACCTAATAGTGGCCAGTGAAGAGGCAGGGCCAGGAGCTGTGACTCGACCCCTGCAACCACAACTAGGCAAGTACACATAGAGCTTAGACAACACTCGTGATAATCCTTTGTCAGTTTACTCCAGTCTACACAACTCCAGTAATCCCTTTGGCCCATATATTCTACAGCACAAAAATTGTGAGCCTTAACTTTGTTATCAGTATGAAGGTACTTCCTTGATATGGTAACACTAAATGATTTGTGATCATTTTCTAAAAGGAGGGGTGTTAATGTTGCAGTTTACAAACTGTAGTGTAAAGCACCCTTCTGGCAAGACAGTGATGGAGTGAATGATGGTGAAAGTTTTTCTTTTTCGGGCCACCCTGCCTTGGTGGGAATCGGCCAGTGTGATAATAAAAAAAAAATAAAAATTTCTAAAAGCTCTTCATTAACCTCAGGATCATTTATCAGATTACTTGTTTGCCAGAACCAAGTCAAGCAAGTTATTTCTTCTAGTTCTGACAAACTGCTTTAAAAAGCAGTCCTGGACTATTTCTATAAAGTTCCTAGATTCAAGATTTCTTATCAAATTGCTCCAATCAATTTGACAAAAGTTAAATCTCCCATTAGAATATATTTAGTATTTAGATGCCCTAGTAATTTTGGCCCACAGAAGTTTACCAAGTTTGCTATTTAGGTTTTGGCTGCTGCCCTTCAGGAAATAGCCGCCAAACAAATTCCATATCTGTCCCTTCTGTCCCTGTATCATTTCTGATGAAACAGTTTAAATTTTTCCTAACATACACAGCAACTGTGTCCCCTTTCCTGTTGACTATCAGTGTGGAATAATTTATGCCCCAGTATGTGGTAGTCAGCAGGCATGTTCCCTATTTTTCAGCTTGAATCAGATTTTGGTTATTGGAATAATATCTATGCTTTGTCCATGTACAATTAGTCTTAGTTTGTCTATTTTATTTCTTGTGCTCCTGCTATTTGTATACCTGTAGGTTACCTGCAGTCACTTCTGATGGTCAATCCCTTACCCCCCACATCCCAGTCCCAGACCAGGCCTCATGGTTTCTAGTCTAATCCATCAGGGTGTTGGTACCCACTGCCCACAGTCCAAAGTATACCCCACAGCCCAGCAGATCAGGAACTGACTTTAATTTATTGAGTTCCTCTTGAAGACAGCTAGGGGTTTATTGGTAATTCCCCATAAGCACAAAGGAAGGATGTCGAGTCATGATTCCTATAGTTACCGAGCTCTTTCCCAGTGTACTCCACAGGCCCTGCTTTTCACTGAAGGTACCTCACATCATCTGCCAAGCCTTGTGCTTTCATATGGAGTGATTCTGGTTAGCATGTTTGGAACCTGTCTCTCCAAAATATTCCATGTGTGGATTAAGATACTGTACCATATATCTTTCAGCCTAAATTCTAAGAAGTACAGTTCGAGAGACCTCAAGCAATCTCAGGATTTAGGTGCTTCACTGAGGTTATATGAGCTGTGAAAGCTCTCTGTACATTCTCCTGTATTGCAGTTTTATCTGCCTTAAAGGAGTCCATTAGAATACAGCAATATTCCTGCTAAGTGAGGCATCTCTTGTTTAGAAAGTTTTAGTTATTCATCCTACATTAGATGCCAAGAAGTTTTTGCTTAGCGTCTCTCCTCTACCTCTGTTTGCAGACTAATTTCCTTGCACTGACCAGTAACTATTTAACAGGCTATCCTGTTTAATGAGCTTCTTATTACATATCTTGCCATTTCTGCCACTCTGTCCCTAGTACTGAAACCCCCTCGTTTCCCCACACACACAGCTAAGCCACAACCAGGTGAGCAGGCTGAATCCATACATGAAAATGAAAGGGTATATGAAGCCACATGCTCACCATGTCCTAGGTTACCACCAAACAAAGGAATCAAAGAAACTGACCATCACATAGGCTGAAACCATTATAATGCTACATATTCATGAGGAAGTACTAAATTCGTATGTACCATACAGTGACTGCGACACAGGAGGTAATCAGGTGTAATCTGAAAGAAAAAAAATAAATTAATTCATACGCATCAAGGCACTTTCCCCCCCGAAAGAAGATATTGGATGGTAGGCAGCAACCATCTGTCTCACAAACATGTAAGATGGCAAGTAAATCTTATAAACAACTATAGTACTTACACTCAGTATGTACTGTACCTATCCATAAATTAGTTTCTAAATATTTCTTAGTCTTGTAATATCCCTTATCCAGTTTATGAGGCCTGGTCTGAGACAAGGTTCCTGGGCGATGATCCCTGGAACCATTAATAGACATGATCAATGGTTTAGTGCTGGTTCCTCTGCTTTACAATGGAAGGAACTGGATTCGATCCCGGGGGGGGGATGGAGGTGGGCATATTCCCTTACACCTGTTGCCACTGTTCCCCTAGCATCAAACAAGTGCCTGGGCATCTGCCAAACGTTACGGGTATAGCGAGCTTCTTGGGAAAGAGAACAAAAAAATTCAATGTCAGTAAGTCACACTAACTGGCTTACTAATCCTGAGTAAATAATACTAATACATATTTTTTTCGGCCCGAGATCCGCCCTCCACTACCACAACTACACACATTACTGCTTGACATACGCCCTCATTAATCTCATAGAGTACAATTAACAGACCCAACGAGTGTTTTCGTGTGCCAGAAAGGTAAAGAGTGGAGAAGAGCACTCTTACGTGTGTGTGGAAGTGTTGAAAGTGTATCATCACAGGAAGACACCAGGAAACACCCGCCTCACTACCCGCCCTCCCTCACACACACTATAAACAAACACTGTGGTCCTCACCTGGCAGCTTCCCTCATTCACACGGGATCACATATATACATTGCTAAATACCCCACTACTACCCAAAGATGTAATCAGCTCATTACTGCTGTAACTTGCTTAGCTAACAAACTGTTGAAGACCGGTTCCTGAACTAGTTATGCACTTCTAATCTTTGGCCAACCGCCCATAGGATGGATGTTGCGTGCATAATTAATCTATCAAACTAATTAGCCGAAATAAAGGTATTTTATATACTTACAATATATGCCCTCCCGCGTTTATACGAGGTTCATTTAGCTAAAAAGGTATAAACACATACACAAAAGGATGTCAAAAATGCAGCACAGAATACCTGATAGACCAATGTGACGCCTCTCGTTGAATTGCCACAGGACGCGGCCTGATAACGTATCTCACACTTACAAATGTAGTCCCAATTTTTAAAAAGGGAGACAGACATGAGGCACTAAACTACAGACCTGTATCTCTAACGAGTATAGTATGCAAGGTCATGGAGAAGATCATCAGGAGGAGAGTGGTGGGGCACCTGGAAAGAAACAAGTGTATAATTGACAACCAGCATGGTTTCAGGGAAGGAAAATCCTGTGTCACAAACCTACTAGAGTTTTATGACAAGGTGACAGAAGTAAGACAAGAGAGAGAGGGGTGGATCGACTGCGTATTTTTGGACTGCAAGAAGGCTTTCGACACAGTTCCTCACAAGAGGTTACTGCAAAAGCTAGAGGACCAGGCACACATAACAGGAAAGGCCCTGCAATGGATCAGAGAATACCTGACAGGGAGGAAACAACGAGTCATGGTACGCGACGAGGTGTCAGAGTGGGCGCCTGTGACAAGCGGGGTTCCACAGGGGTCAGTCCTAGGACCTGTGCTGTTCTTGGTATACGTGAACGACATAACGGAAGGGATAGACTCAGAAGTGTCCTTGTTTGCAGACGATGTGAAGTTAATGAGAAGAATCGAATCGGACGAGGATCAGGCAGGACTACAAAGAGATCTGGACAGGCTACAAGCCTGGTCCAGCAACTGGCTCCTTGAATTTAACCCTGCCAAATGCAAAGTCATGAAGATTGGGGAAGGGCAAAGAAGACCGCAGACACAATATAGTTTAGATGGCCAAAGACTGCAAACCTCACTAAAGGAAAAAGATCTGGGGGTGAGTATAACACCGAGCATATCTCCTGAGGCGCACATCAATCAGATAACTGCTGCAGCATACGGGCGCCTGGCAAACCTACGGATAGCGTTCCGATACCTCAGTAAGGATTCGTTTAAGACTCTGTACACCATCTACGTCAGGCCCATACTGGAGTATGCAGCACCAGTTTGGAATCCACACCTAGTCAAGCACGTCAAGAAATTAGAGAAAGTGCAAAGGTTTGCAACAAGACTAGTCCCAGAGCTACGGGGATTGTCCTATGAAGAAAGGTTGAGGGAAATCGGCCTGACGACACTGGAGGCCAGGAGGGTCAGGGGAGACATGATAACGACATATAAAATACTGCGCGGAATAGACGAGGTGGACAAAGACGGGATGTTCCAGAGATGGGACACAGACACAAGAGGTCACAATTGGAAGTTGAAGACTCAGATGAATCAAAGGGATGTTAGGAAGTATTTCTTCAGTCATAGAGTAGTCAGGCCGTGGAATAGCCTAGAAAGTGATGTGGTGGAGGCAGGAACCATACATAGTTTTAAGGCGAGGTATGATAGAGCTCATGGGGCAGGGAGAGAGAGGACCTAGTAGCAATCAGCGAAGAGGCGGGGCCAGGAGCTGTGACTCGACCCCTGCAACCACAAATAGGTGAGTACAAATAGGTGAGTACACACACACACACACACGTCATTATTGCTTTGCTGCTATGACAATGGCTGAAGTCCCTTGACCTGTACTCCTTAGAACGCTAGCGAGAAAGATACATGATAATATCACTTGGAAAATCTTTGAGGGACTAATATCAAACTCTCCACAAGGAAATCACTCCCTGCAATACCAAAAGACTCGGCAGGCGGTGCAACACACCCCCAGTGAAAAGTTGGGGTGTCATGAGAATGCTAAGAGACAACACACTAAATGTCAGGGGCTCAAAACTGTTCAACTACCTCCCAGTATACATAAGGGGGATTACCAATAGACTCCCGACTGTCTTCATGAGGAAGCTGGACAGGCACCTAAAGTCGGCTCCCGACCAACCAGGCTGTGGTTCATATGTTGGTTTGTGTGCAGCCAGCAGTAACAGCCTGGTTGATTAGGCCCTGATCCACCGCAAGGCCTGGTCATGGACCGAGCCGCGGGGGGTACTGACTCCTGAAACACCCTCCAGGTATACACCTAGGTAATTAAATACCTATAAGGAAAATCTAAGCTGCTTTTATTAGCCATGAAATATATTGCATTAAGAACCACCAGTAACAAGCATTTCAGTGCTACACTGATAGATAATAATACGTAGCAAAAATACATCTTGCTTGAATAAGCTATTGTATATATCGATGAGAGGTTAATGCTTATTATTTAGGCTAGAAATTAGTTGTCTATGGTAAAGTAATACGGCAATCACATTTTATTAGCAAGAATTTGATGCAGTTCATTGTGACATCTCGACTCCCTTGGTAAGACACTTCTGTAACTAAAGAGACTTGCCCCCATGTCACATAACCCCAGCTCCTTGTGCCTCGATGATCAGAGGTATCCCTATGTCAAATAACACCAGCACCCTGTCTCAATGATCAGAGAGAGGTATCCCCAAGTCACAGTCTCAGCTCCTTGTGCCTCAATAACCAGAGAGAGGTATCCCCGTGTCACATAAAACCAACACTTTGTCTCAATGATTAGAGAGGTATCCCCGTGTCACACAACCCCAGCACCTTGTGACTCAATAATCAGAGAATACCTGACAGGAACATCAACAAGGAGGCATTCACGACCGTAATTACTGCATATGATAGGCCCATCTTGGAATATTCAGCGCCAGTATGAAACCCACATCTGGTCAAGAAAGTAAAGAAGTTGGAAGACGTGCAATGGTTTGCAACGAGACTAGTCCCAAAGCTGTGGGGGGTGGGGGTATGACCTATGAGGAGAGGCTAGAGAAACTTAAACTGACGACACTGGAGGAAAGAAGGATCAGACGTGACATGATTATGACGTACAAAATACTCAGAGGAATTGACAGGATGTACTGGGTAGACTTAATTCATGTCAGCATAAATAACTCATTACGACTGTAACTCAGATATAAACATGTAAATAGTTGTGATGAATGGTTTTGAAAACCGACAAGTTGAAAAATTGCGACACTTATGCAACATAGTGCCTCAACTGCATAAGTGTCTCAATTCTTCAGCTTGTCGGTTTTCAAAACCATTCATCACATCTGTTTGACACTGCAACATCATAGGATCTTGGTACAAAGACTTCTTCAACGCTTGTCAAACCTTTGAACGAAGACCTACTTACACTAGTGGAAGGTCCCACTGTGATCCCGCCTCCTCCTGCTTCGACTCACCTGACTGCAGTATATAAGCCACCTCTCTGGCCCTATGCTGTACTTCCTACAAGAGTGATGGGCTGAAAACGTCGATTCCAGGCTGAGGGACTGATTATCTCAAACTCCTCATCTCCTTACCCATTTCTACTTTGTATTTGACTGATGAAGCCACTGAGTGGTGAAACGTTTCTTCAGTAAAGATTCCCATATGTTGCATAAGTGTCTCAATTCTTCATGTAAATAGTTCATTACCACAATAACTTGTTTAGCCATCAAAATTCTGCATCCCAGTTCTTGGACCCCTTCATTTCCGTTAGCAGTCTGAGTGAGCAGACTGGGTGTCTTATCCATGCCATACTTTTTTCTTCATGTTATCATCTTTGTCCTCTTCAGACAAGTTGTTACAACTTTTTTTTTTACCACCTCTGTGTTTTCTGCAACATCAACTGCAATCCTCCAAACCTTGGGACTGCATTGTCGGAAATGTGTACCCTGGTGGTCTCCTGACTGTACTATTGCTGTGCAATTGGAATGCAGTTGAGGGCTGCTACCATTACAACTACCGACTGTTCTCAGGTTTTAAACAGGTGACGTTTCATCATGTTATATGGGTAGTGTGGAAAATTTTGGATTTTCCTAAATTCAGCATGTGTAAATTTGAATAATACAATAATTGTGTAATAAAATGTGATGCTGATTTGACCCTTTCGAGAAATTTTGGGTGAGAGGGCTGTAGAACAGCTGCTGAGTGACACCAGGGAGGGAGATGCCATATTGAATTTAATGTGTAAGCAGTGAACTGAGTTGTGCAATGTGATCGGGCATTCTCGAAAGTCAATTGGGGTTTTTGACCTGAATTTGTAATTAGGAACTTGTGTTGTCCCCTGCTGAAGAATTGGGACAGGAAATTTGTGGGACCTCAAAAATTTTGTGTGGATGGTGGAAGATAAGGGCTGCGAACATTACTCACAGGGAAGTGCACCATTAGTCCTTGTATTTAGATCCCTAGATGGCCAGTGTAGGGTCTAGGTGTTAGGTAGGTGTTGTGGTATGACCCATGTACAGTGATTAAAGAGTAAGTATTAATACCAATTATATTTTGTGTACCCAACAACCCTAAACCTATGTCTACAACTTTGATTTACCAGAGTAGCTGGTTTTAGTATTGTAATTATTAATTTAACCCTTTGACTGTCGCAACCCCCAGTCCTGACGTGTCTCCTGGTGTCGCAAAATTAAAAAAAAAATTATTTTTTCTTTCGAAATGATAGAGAATCTTTTCCCGATTGTAATGACACCAAAACAACGAAATTTGATGGAAAACTGACGGAATTATGCTCACGCGAAGTTAGCGACCTCGGCGCCGTTTACAGATCTGCGATTTCGCCCACTTTGAGCCCTATTTTCGGCTAATTCCATTGTTCCTGTCGCCCAAACTCATAGCTATTTCTTTAGAACTCCATTTTTTCTATCGATTGAGTACAAGAAACTGCCCATTTACCGATTTCAACTACCTAATAATGTGGTCAGAAATTTGCAATTTGGCCAATTTCACGAAAACTAAAAAATATGACAATTTCAAAATAAGGTCCAGAATGAACAATGCAGACATTCCTGGCTCTAAAATAACATTTTCTTTGCTCATCAGTCATGTCTCCAGGCCCCTCTGATATTACTCTTGCTTTCAATTTTGAATTTTTATTCAAACAAAAAATAGCAGACTTACTATTATGCAGACTACTGCAATACTGTAATAATTGTATAACATCAACCCTTTCATGACTGCATATTAGAATGGCTAGTTGGACATTTATTGGACAATGGCATCATTTGTTTACTTTTGAGCATTGGCAAATATCAAACATTTCCCCTACTTTGAGCTCCATTTCTAGGTTCTTTTTATAGTAATATCAATCAAAATCACCTCTATTTCTATGTTTTCCATTCTATCAAATGAGACCAAGAAAACGAGAATGCAAGGATAAATACTATACGAAAATAGACCACAAAGTCAGCATTTTAATTAAAAAAAATGGTCGGAGTTTTTTTTTTCTCATTATGCACTGCGTGCTCCAGGATTTTTTTTATATGGTGCACATTGACCACACAGACCCATTTTCTCACATGTGGGCCTACCAGCTTTCTCCTCCTTGATTTGAAGCCGCTAGAATTTATGAGTATATATACGTCAAACACGGTACCTCGTAAGACGTATATATACAGCCGTGACAGTCAAAGGGTTAATGTCAGTTCTAGCTTTTTGTGAGTGGTAGGGAGTGGGCTTCGAGGGAGTGACAGTTCGGCAACCTGCTGTGACTAAGTCCCACTTACCTCACCCAAATTACTTGCAGGTAAAAATTTAGGTAATGCCCTGTAAACCTCCTGCAGATGATTTGCTCGCATAATAATTTTCACAGTAAGCCTTTGGTCCTTCAAACCAGATATGTAATTAGTGAAAATTTAATTTAATTTAATGATCTGGTTGAAAGTAAAGGATTGCTGGGTACACAAAATATAATTGGTATTAACACTTACCATTTAATTACTGTAGATGGATCACACCATAACACGTGCTTAACACCTAGACCCTACACTGGCCAGCAAGAGATCTAAATGCAAGGACTAATGGTGCACTTCCTTGTGAGTGATGTTTGCATCCCTTATCGTCTGCCATCCACATGTGATTCTTGAGGTCCTACAAATTTCCTGTCTCAATTCTTCAGCAGGGGACATCAACACAAGTTCCTAATTACAAATTCAGGTTGAAAAACTCCAACTGATCTTCGAGAATGCCCAATCACATTGCACAACTCAGTCCAGTGTTCACACATTAAATTCAATATGGCTTCTCCCTCCCCACCATCACTCAACAGCTGTTCTACACCCTCCCTAACTTAAAACTTCTTGAAAGGGTCAAATCAGCATCACATTTTATTACACAATTATTGTATTATTCAAATTTACATATGCTGAATTTAGGAAAATCCAAAATTTTCCACAGTGAAACATATTTGTTGGAGAGTTTACATGTCCACTGACAGTTCAACCACTTGTATGTGCAGTCTGGAAAATGATATGGAAGTTGACTGGCATGTATTCTTCAGATCCTGCTCTTGTGCTTACGGTTGTTAGCAATAGCAACCAGCCAATCACAAGGAAGCCCGCCAAAGCTGTGAAGCAATGCAGACTCTTGTGAAGTAGCTTTAGCAGAATTACCTTTCCAGCTGGTTGCTACAGTTCTCAACATGTTTTGTGATTGCATTCACCTCATTGTACAGTTATAAATACTGTACATAGGCTATATACATATTATAAATACCAGCTTGTTTTTGGTGAAGGCAATACAATCATTTACTCTCTTTGCTCATTCCTTATTCGTTATAGAGTTAACAGCAAGGTGTGCAGGTCATAATACTCAAGAATATCATAGAAAAACTCCCAGCTCCCCTCTGCAAGAACTATTATACTGCATTATTGGTTCATCATATCTTAATACCTTGTCTCATCTATTAGCAGACATGCAAGATTCACTTCCATCTCTGCTGCCCCAACACACTCACTCTAACTGGCCTCCACAGTGAAAGTCTAAACTTTGATGCAAACTCTTATACTTTTTAACAGAAACTAGCCTGTTGCATAAACTTTGATGTATATTTTACTCTTGCACTCTTCCCTGCCCTTGCACACTCCTGATCAATAACCTATAGCAGAAACAGAACACATGTGCAACAGATGAAGTTGAACATGTCTCCAGGCTGAGGGATTGACCCCTCAGACTACTCGATCAAAGTTGATAGACTGACCACATCATCTTTACCTCTCCACTGTTGTTGTCTCCATATTTGCAACCTCTGTACAACTGATAAAACCTACTGTGTAGGTGAAACGTTTCATAATAAAGATACCTAACTGTTGCACCTGTCTTAATTATCTACTTGTCGGTATTGTAAAGCATTATTATATTCACAATAGCCGGCCCATAGTGCAATAAGCATTAGGCATTAATATTTTTTAAGGTGTGCTTGAGAAAATACTGGATCAACATCAGCAGGATGTCATGCATTGATCAGCAGAAAACTCATGTCAATGAAGCATAATGTCATATATACAGCATAAATGGTACAATTAGGAAAATAAAAGTTAAGATTTATTTATAATTTAATTAACAAACTTTATCAATAGAGAATATTATACCCAACTTACAGTGAGCATAATATCTTGTTGACACAAAATGTAAAACTTGGTACAGTACTTTAAGTAAATACAATACTCACTATACAGTCATCCCTACAAATTTATGAGGGTTAATAACATTACATTATTATTATACTCAAAACCAAGTGCTAAACTCAGGAGGGTCATATAGCACTGCAGGGTAGAGGGTGTTGCTGGAGCAGAGAGTAGCCAGGGATGGAGAGGATAACAGAGGTAGAGGTAGAGTTTGAAAGGGCTGTGAGGAGTGCTAAAGGAAGTATTATCAAAGTTTGTGTAATAAATTGGTTGCTGTTAAAAAGTCAAAGAGGGAGTCTGAGTCAAAGGTGGGGCCATCACCAAGGAGGGAAGATACAGTAAGGGTGTTAGAGCAGTGGTGACAACGGAGGTAAATTCTGCATGCTCGTTGAAAGACAGGACAGTCCAACAGAATATGGCAAACTGAAACTGGAATCTGACAATTATCACAGAGTGGAATGGGGTGCCTCTCCCTGAGATACCCATGTGTGAGACGGGTGTGCCCAATGCAGAGACGGGAGAGAGTAGTCTCCCAACCTCGGCATCAATGATAAGATGAAGGCCAGAAACCTAAACTTAGCTTGATGGAATATAATTTGTAATGAGTTATATTGGACCAACGGTTGCAAAGGCAGTTAGAGATTACAGTAAAATAGTCTGAGAATGGAATACCTCTATATGAAACTGGGAAGTCATGTACCATTGACTACACAGCAGAGTCCACCTGCTCATTTCCCTGAACATCAACATGACCAGGGATCCAGCAGAAAATGTTTTCTTTGTTATTGCTAGAAATGCAGTGCAATCAATAACATTATAACAATAATCAAGGGAAAGTGCAGGTCAACACAGAGGTCATGCAGTACATGAGGTATAGAAGATAATTGGGTTTGATCCAAGAAAGGGAAGAAGTTTCTAAAAGTCCTATGAAAGTAGAAACCCAGAATGATACAAAATTAAATCTGCATAATTTTTTTTTATTCAAATTTGGGTTCATCTTGTGTTTCAGAGACCATGTCTCTGTAATATATCACAAGAAATAATGACCAGAAAACAGATAGATCTTGGCGTAAGAAAGCCAGAGTGCAAGTAAAAAATATTGGATAATAAAAATTTACAAACACAAAAGCCCACTAATTTTGTAAGGACAACAGTATAATATTTTTGGACGATAAAGATCAATATCACCATTTCGAACACTGATTTTTGTATTATTATTCACTGTGTGTTGATTTGTGTTTACGATAAAAGTGAGAAAGTGTTATCATCATTAAAGCTACAGTTATAAGGCCAAGCATCTGCTTGTATGTTAAAACATCTTCCATAGACCGAATATCAGACAACATCTCTCCAGCTTGAATACACAAGAAGTTATAGGGCATCAGTCCTGAAAAATATAAAGATCAACATTATATACTGTATAACAATCAATAGTACAATAATTTAGCGTTACCCATTTAAAAACGGCTGTCAAATCAGCACTTTCCTATATCATTTTCAAATGTAAATTTATTTAGTTTGAATTTATTCTTGCAAGTTGTGTCTGGATTAAGTATTCTGAGCACTGTTAATAACTCCTTTATCTATTCCTATTTTCCAGCTATATATTTCAATTTCAATTATATTCTCCCACCTGCAGATTTATCGATTACATTTTCCTCATTTATTTCTATATAATATTTGCTGATTTTCTTGTACATGACTGGATGCTGCAGATGTAGTGGGCTCATAATTTTTAAACCAAAAATTGGTCATGAAATGTAAATGTTTTGATTACACTTTTTGAAAACTGGTAGTTATTACAAGAGGTCACTGAGCAGGAATATGAAAGTCAGTATGTAAAATTACAATAAGTAAATTATGGCTAAGCAAGGAATTTCTGTAACTTGATATGTTTGTGTTCTCCATACTCCATACATATGGTATTAATTTTATTTTCTCTCAATATGTTTTTCACTCATTTTAGTAACAATTCCTAACAGAAAGTAGTCTTGATTACTCAAATATTCTTACATAAGTATTTTCTTTTTGGGGATTTTCTTTCTCTTAGGGTCGGTTCCTGACCAGCCGGGCTGTGGCTCGTACGTTGGTTTGCGTGCAGCCAGCAGCCACAGCCTGGTTGATCAGGCTCTGATCCACCAGGAGGCCTGGTCACAGACCAGGCCGCGGGGGCGTTGACCCCCGGAACTCTCTCCAGGTAAACTCCAGGTAAACACCCTGCCTCGGTGGGAGACGGCCGACTTGTTGAAAAAAAAAAAAAAAAAAAAGTACATAGAGTCCTAGGTAGTAGGTTGGTAGACAGCAACCACCCAGGGAGGTACTACCGTCCTGCCAAGTGAGTGTAAAACGAAAGCCTGTAATTGTTTTACATGATGGTAGAATTGCTGGTGTTTTCTGTCTCATAAATATGCAAGATTTCAGGTATGTCTTGGTACTTCTACTTATACTTAGGTCACACTACTCATACATATACAAGCATATATATACACACCCCTCTGGGTTTTCTTCTATTTTCTTTCTAGTTCTTGTTCTTGTTTATTTCCTCTTTTCTCCATGGGGAAGTGGAACAGAATTCTTCCTCTGTAAGCCATGCGTGTTGTAAGAAGCGACTAAAATGCCGGGAGCAAGGGGCTAGTAGCCCCCTTCTCCCGTATAAATTACTAAATTTAAAAAGAGAAACTTTCGTTTTTCTTTTTGGGCCACCCCGCCTCGGTGGGATACGGCCAGTGTGTTGAAAGAAAGAAAGAAGTACATAGAGTAGTTCTCATTTAGGACCCAAAATTAATTTAACCTGTCTTACACATTAAGACCCACCCCTTGATACTGGAAGGTGGCTGTAGCAAATATGCTAACTGAGCTACACTAAGCATGCATGACTAGTCCTAACGCTATGACATGATATGAAGCTTCACACTCCAACACTTGAAAATACTTACCAATTAGGACAGAGAAAAAGAAGATTGGTAGTGGTATATTAATGTAGGGTGCCGTCACATTAAGAAACCAGTTAGGTGTCATGGGGAACACTCGTAAACTGATTAAAAAGAAGAACAATTGATGCTCATTCTCCAGCAACTGCAAAGAACAGAAAAAACACACAAAGCACCAATAACAGGTATAAAATGGAAGGCAAAAATATTAGGCAGACTTTTAATTTTTTCTTTGGAAAATAAAACAACTGGGTGATATGTAGAATAGGTTATAATAAAATCTGCAAAATCAATAAAAAAGCAACCAATTTGCTTTAAAATTAGTAAGATAACTGGAGAAGTAACAATAAATAAAATTGTGAAATTCTCTTTAATATCTATAGATAACAGTAAATCTCTCCATGGGGAAGTGGAACAAAATTCTTCTTCCATAAGCCATGTGTATTGTAAGAGGCAACTAAAATGCTGGGAGCAGGAGGCTAGTAACCTATTTTCCTGTATAAATTACTAAATTTAAAAAGAAAAATTTTGTTTTTCTTTTCAGATCACCCTGCCTTGGTGAGATACAGCCAGTGTAACAATAAATAAAATTGTGAAATTCTCTTTAATATCTATAGATAACAGTAAATCTCTCCATGGGGAAGTGGAGCAAAATTCTTCTTCCATAAGCCATGTGTATTGTAAGAGGCAACTAAAATGTTGGGAGCAGGAGGCTAGTAACCTATTTTCCTGTATAAATTACTAAATTTAAAAAGAAAATTTTTGTTTTTCTTTTCAGATCACCCTGCCTTGGTGAGATACAGCCAGTGTGTTCCAAAAAAAAAAAAAAAGTAAATCTTTGAGTTAGACTGCTTCATGTAACACTGATCAACCATTAAAATCTTGATTTATGCTTCACTAATTTCTCACACACTCACTGCTACACAATACACTCACTCCATCTCTTTTATACACCTCTCTGGACATGTCCTCAACTTTTTAGGTCTTCATCTGCTCACAAAACTGCTTGTTTAAGGGCTGTGCTGTCCTGTGTTATTTACATGCTGTGTGATTCTTACTGAACTCTTTTAACCATGAAGATGAAGAATTAGACACATGTGCAACATCTGGATATCTTTATTTGTAGATGTTTTGCCAGCCAGTGGCTTTATCATTACAATACAAGGCCATAATGTGAAGAATTATATACAAACGATGAGGTAATCAGTCCCTCAGCCTTGGAGTTGGTGAAGAGCACCGAAGTCTTGAAAGAACTGAAGCACAGTCATGGAACTTGGCGCTTATATACAGGCGACAGGTGTAAGATGTGCAGCAGAAAGTATTATTAAATATTAAATGAATAGGGAAGCAGCTAGTGCTAATATTGATGCAACTAAAAACTCAAAAATAAATTGGCTGCAACAACTGAGGTTGATGGATATTCTCCTAAGCAAATCTTCATTACAGATAAAACCTGAAACAAATGCCAACAGGCCATTTATTTCCAGGGAGGAAAGGAGCATATCATGATTTAAGGCATCAAAAGATAGGCTCACACAACAGAAAAATCACTATTAGCAATAAACCAAGATAATGCATAAATTATACTATCAAGTGCTTGGCAATCAAGTTACTGTGTCAGTCAGATTAGTGGAGGTCAGGTCCCATCTTTTGCTGGTGATGACATGTACCTTTCAAGTTCCATATGAAAAGGCCATGTGAGATGGTACAATAATACTGGTTATTTGTTAACATAAACAAAGATTACCTTTTCCTGTAGCTTTGCAATCTTATTAGCAAACATCTCTTGAATTATTGCTTTTCCCACAAAGCGAGACAACAGGAAGCAGTTAGAGGCCCCAACAGCAGTCAGAATACAACAGAGGGGAAATCCTAAAGGCCAGCATCCAAGCAGAGCTCCACAAAATAAGTTCTGTAAAAGACAAAATAGTCAATTTTTTTTTTCCATATTTTTATTTATGCACAAAAATTAGTATATTAGTTAACTTCAACTGCTGATGGGCAATCAACCAAAGATGAATTTTAATAAATCCTTCATTACTTTTGTTTTTCTTTTAGGTCACCCTGCCTCAGTGGGATATGGCTGGTGTATTAAAAAAAAAAAAAAAAAATCCTTCATTCCTGATGATGCACCATAATCTAAAAATTTATATGATACAGTATGCCACATACTGTCAAACCATAAACCAACCATTTCCTTAACCAATCCTCTTCCTTTTAACAGAGGAGTGATACATGACAAAAGCCAGAAAGAAGTAAAGATGCCTTTCCACGAACTGATTAATTTAAGTGGAATCTAAAATTATGCTTTTTCACTGTTATGCCGATACTCTGACACATTTACCCCCAAATCGAACTGAGTTTTATATTGAAACTTAAGAATGAAAATCAATTCGGACTTTGCAAAGCAGATGTATAATTGAAGGAAAAAATATTAATTTTGTTTTTTTTCAACAAGTCGGCCGTCTCCCACCGAGGCAGGGTGACCCAAAAAAGAAAGAAAATCCCCAAAAAGAAAATACTTTCATCATCATTCAACACTTTCACCACACTCACACATTATCACTGTTTTTGCAGAGGTGCTCAGAATACAACAGTTTAGAAGCATATACGTATAAAGATACACAACATATCCCTCCAAACTGCCAATATCCCAAACCCCTCCTTTAAAGTGCAGGCATTGTACTATCCATTTCCAGAACTCAAGTCCGACTATATGAAAATAACCGGTTTCCCTGAATCCCTTCACTAAATATTACCCTGCTCACACTCCAACAGATCGTCAGGTCCCAAGTACCATTCGTCTCCATTCACTCCTAACACACTCACGCACGCTTGCTGGAAGTCCAAGCCCCTCGCCCACAAAACCTCCTTTACCCCCTCTCTCCAACCCTTTCGAGGACAACCCCTACCTCGCCTTCCTTCCCCTATAGATTTATATGCTTTCCATGTCATTCTACTTTGATCCATTCTCTCTAAATGACCAAACCACCTCAACAACCCCTCTTCTGCCCTCTGACTAATACTTTTATTAACTCCACACCTTTTCCTAATTTCCACACTCCGAATTTTCTGCATAATATTTACACCACACATTGCCCTTAGACAGGACATCTCCACTGCCTCCAACCATCTCCTCGCTGCTGCATTTACCACCCAAGCTTCACATCCATATAAGAGTGTTGGTACTACTATACTTTCATACATTCCCTTCTTTGCCTCCATAGATAACGTTTTTTGACTCCACATATACCTCAACGCACCACTCACCTTTTTTCCCTCATCAATTCTATGATTAACCTCATCCTTCATAAATCCATCCGCCGACACGTCAACTCCCAAGTATCTGAAAACATTCACTTCTTCCATACTCCTCCTCCCCAATTTGATATCCAATTTTTCTTTATCTAAATCATTTGATACCCTCATCACCTTACTCTTTTCTAATTTCACTTTCAACTTTCTACTTTTACACACATTCCCAAACTCATCCACTAACCTTTGCAATTTTTCTTTAGAATCTCCCATAAGCACAGTATCATCAGCAAAAAGTAACTGTGTTAATTCCCATTTTGAATTTGATTCCCCATAATTTAATCCCACCCCTCTCCCAAACACCCTAGCATTTACTTCTTTTACAACCCCATCTATAAATATATTAAACAACCATGGTGACATTACACATCCCTGTCTAAGACCTACTTTTACCGGGAAGTAGTTTCCCTCTCTTCTACACACCCTAACCTGAGCCTCACTATCCTCATAAAAACTCTTTACAGCATTTAGTAACTTACCACCTATTCCACATACTTGCAACATCTGCCACATTGCACCTCTATCCACTCTATCATATGCCTTTTCTAAATCCATAAATGCAATAAAAACTTCCCTACCTTTATCTAAATACTGTTCACATATATGCTTCAATGTAAACACTTGATCTACACATCCCCTACTCACTCTAAAACCTCCTTGCTCATCCGCAATCCTACATTCTGTCTTACCTCTAATTCTTTCAATTATAACCCTACCGTACACTTTTCCTGGTATACTCAGTAAACTTATTCCTCTATAATTTTTACAGTCTCTTTTGTCCCCTTTCCCTTTATATAAAGGGACTATACATGCTCTCCGCCAATCCCTAGGTACCTTCCCCTCTTTCATACATTTATTAAACAAAAGTACCAACCACTCCAACACTATATCCCCCCCCTGCTTTTAACATTTCTGTCATGATCTCATCAGTTCCAGCTGCTTTACCCCCTTTCATTCTACGTAATGCCTCACGTACCTCCCCCACACTTACATTCTGCTCTTCTTCACTCCTAAAAGATGGTATACCTCCCTGAACAGTGCATGAAATTACTGCCTCCCTTTCTACCTTAACATTTAAAAGTTCCTCAAAATATTCTCGCCATCTACCTAATACCTCCATCTCCCCATCTACTAACTCCCCTACTCTGTTTTTAACTGACAAATCCCTAGGCTTTCTTAACTTGTTTAACTCACTCCAAAATTTTTTCTTATTTTCATTAAAATTTCTTGACAGTGCCTCTCCCACTCTATCATCTGCTCTCCTTTTGCACTCTCTCACCACTCTCTTCACCTTTCTTTTACTCTCCATATACTCTGCTCTTCTTATAACACTTCTGCTTTGTAAAAACCTCTCATAAGCTACCTTTTTCTCTTTTATCACACCCTTTACTTCATCATTCCACCAATGACTCCTCTTTCCTCCTGCTCCCACCCTCCTATAACCACAAACTTCTGCCCCACATTCTAATACTACATTTTTAAAACTATTCCAACCCTCTTCAACCTCCCCACTATTCATCTTTGCACTAGCCCACCTTTCTGCCAATAGTCGCTTATATCTCACCTTATATCTATATCTATTTGTATACATATTTGTATACATATCTATTTGTATACATTTCGGTGTATACCTGGAGAGAGTTCTGGGGATCAATGCCCCCACGGCCCAGTCTGTAACCAGGTCTCATGGTGCATCAGGGCCTGATCAACCAGGCTGTTACTGCTGGCTGCACATAATCCAACGTACGAACTACAGCCCGGCTGGTCAGGTATTGACTTTAAGTTCCTGTCCAGTGCCTGCTTGAAGACAGCCAGGGCTCTATTGGTAATCCCCCTGATGTATGCTGGGAGGCAGTTGAACAGTCTTGGGCCCCTGACACTTACTGTGTTGTCTCTTATCGTGCTAACGGCACCCCTGCTTTTCATTGGGGGGATGTTGCACTGTCTGCTGAGTCTTTTGCTTTCGGAGGGAGTGATTTTCGTGTGCAAGTTTGGTATTAGTCCCTATAGGATTTTCCAGGTGTATATAATCATGTATCTCTCCCCCTACATTCTAGGGAGTACAGGTTTAAGAACTTCAAGCATTCCCAGTAACTGAGGTGTAAGAAAAATAATTGTGGCTACAGTCAAAATTAGGTCATAATTCTACTAAATACTGAATTACCAATATGTAATTTTTAGCTAATTTATGTGACTATAAATAAAAATAAATGAGAAGGAAACACTACTACTGCATTCAATATAACCTATAAAAATGACTGTATCTCTCCAGAAAGTTCTGTATAGATTGAGCAAGTGACATGATAAATGCATAAAAGAATTTAATATGGATAAATGTTATGTAATGGAACTAGAAGAAAATAAAAACCTGCCACAGAAAGATTGTCCTAAAATATTAAAACCATCAGAACCAGAGGGCAATCCCAGTCATCAATGACAAAAGATTGTTGTCAAAAGATCATATTAATGAAACTGTGAGAAACTCCTATCCAACAATGGCTAGATTAAAAATCACCAGTACAGATATGGATGGGTAATGCTACAAAAGATGTTGACAATGAATGTTACACCAACATTTGAATATGCAGTTATGACACTGTTAGTTGATAAGAAAAAAAAAGAAGAGAAATGATAGCTACATATGTCATAAAGATTTAAAAAGACATATATAGATAAGATTTCCCTAGTGCCACAAACATGGAGAACAAGAAATTGCAGTGCTGAAAGACCCCTAGAAAATTCATCTTCAAAGAGCACTACAGTAGAACAATTGGATAGGTTACAAGAGCTGGTAATAAATGCTACATTACTGAAGAAAGTAGAAGCAATGTTGAGGGCATCAGTCCTTCAGCCTTAGTAGGCAGTAGTCAGACTTGAGGGGCAGACCACAACCTACAAAAAATGAGGGACTAATCACCTCAAAACTACAGCATCAATTCTACTGTCTCCAGTATTACATTCACCTGTATTTGACTGAAGAAGCCTGTTGCACAGGCCAAAAATTTCACCAATAAAGATATTCAAGTGTTACACATGTGTTTTACTCATCAACTTGTTGGTACTGTATACCATCAATATCATGGTAAAATAACATAAAAAAAAAATTCAGATTTTTAACCTGGAGGGTTAACCACCCAGGATAGCCCAAGAAAGTAGTGGGTCATTGGGGACTGTCTGTCTTTTTTCCATTGGGGGTCCTTCAATCTTGTTCCCCAGGATACGACCTACACAAGGCAACTAACACCCAGGTACCTACTTACTGCTAGGTGAACAGGGACAGCAGGTGTAAGGAAACATGACCAACATTCCACCTGTGCCATGGACTGAACCACGGACACTCAGTGCATGAAGCAAGTGTGTTGCCTACCAAGCCACAGGATACCATAATACACTATGATAGGCAGCAGGATGGTAGACAGGAACCACCTATTGAGGTAGTACCATCATGCTGAATAAGTGTAAACCAAAGAGTATTTAGGAAGTTTTGAACCAAGCGAGAAAATAATTGCTGTGGGGGACCTAAATGCTACTACACCCTCTACAACAGTTTTTCATGTCAGGGGTAACTAATAATGAGTGGCCTCTAAATAGAAAGAATTTTGGCAATACATAATACATATGTAAAGAAAAAGAAAATGAGTGTATGATCTACAATTTAGGAAGTAATGACAGCAGTTTGTTAGACTCTGTATTGGTAGATAAAACATTGATGGGGAAACTTCAGGATGTATATGTGTTTAGAGGAGCAACAGATGTCAGATCATTATTTGGTGGTAGCTACAGTGAGAGTAAGAGGTACAACTGACCATTGATTAATATGGTAGTTAACCATTCTTGAAAAGGGCATGTAAATATAAAAATCCTGTAAAATTAACTGAAGTTAAAAAACAAAGCTTACATAAATCATTTTTTTTTTAATGAACTAGCCACATCCCACTAAGGCAGGGTGAACTAAAAAGAAAAATGAAAGTTTCTCTTTTTAAATTTAGTAATGCATACAGGAGAAGGGGCTACTAGCCCCTTGCTCGCCTCTTACAACACGCATGGCTTACAGAGGAAGAACTCTGATAAATAATATTTCTTATAAAGTTTTTCTTCTTCTCAAGAACTATTAAGAGGGTAGTGAGGCTCAGGTTAGAATATGTAGGAGAGAGGGAGATTATTTCCCAGTAAAAGTATTCCTTAGACAAGGATGTATGATGTCACCATGGTTGTTCAATATATTTAAAGATGGGGTTGTAAGAGAAGTGAATGCTCGGGTGTTGGCAAGAGGTGTGGGTTAAAAGATAAAGAATTTAACACAAAGTGGGAGTTGTCACAGTTCCTTTTTGCTGATGACACTGTGCTTTTAGGAGATTCTGAAGAGAAGTTGCAGAGGGTGGTGAATGAATCTGGTAGGGTATGTAAAAGAAGAAAATTAGAAGCGAATATAGGAAAGAGTAAGGTGATGAGGATGACAAAAAATTTAGGTGATGAAAGATTAGATAGCAGATTGGAGGGAGAGAGTATGGAGGAGGTGAATGTATTCAGTTATTTAGGAGTGGACGTGTCAGCAGATGGGTTTAAGAAACATGAGGTGAATCATAGAACTGATGAGGAAAAAAAGGTGAGTGGTGCACTTAGGAGTCTGTGGAGGCAAAGAACTTGTCCATGGAAGCAAAGGGAAATGTATGAGAGTGCAGTTATACCAACGCTCTTATATGGGTGTCAAACATGGGTAGTGAATGTTGCAACAAGAAGACTGGAAGCAGTGGAGATGCTATGTCTGAGAGCAATGTGTGGTGTGAATATAATGCAGAGAATTCATAGTTTGGAAATTAGGAGGTGCAGGGTTACCAAAACTATTATCCAGAAGGCTGAGGAGGTGTTGTTGAAGTGGTTCGGACATGTAGAGAGGTTGGAATAAAATAGAATGACTTCGAGAGTGTATAACTCTCTAGTGGAGGGAAGGTGGGGTAGGTTGGAGGGATGGGGGTAAAGGAGGTTTTGTGTGCGAGGGGCTTTGACTTCCAGCAAGCATGAGTGAGCATGTTAGATAGGAGCGAATGGAGACAAATGGTCTTTAGGATTTAACATGCTATTGGAGTGTGAGCAAGGTAACACTTATGAAGGGATTCAGGGAAACCAGCAGGCCAGACTTGAGTCCTGGAGATAGGAAGTACAGTGTCTACACTCTGAAGGAGGGTTGTTAATGTTGCAGTTTTATAACTGTAGTGTAAGTGCACCTCTGGCAAGACAGTGATGGAGTGCATGATGACGAAAGTTCTTCTTTTTCAGGCCACCCTGCCTTGGTGGGAAATGGTTGATGTGTTAATAAATAAAATCAATATTTATTACCATATATTCTGGTTGCTGATGTATGTCAATGATTTTGAAAGGGGTTGGAAGAGATGGTGTTAACCTAACAGTGTTAATAGATCGCATGTTAATCAATGGTCTACTGTAGATGGGAAACAAGTAAAATGTCATCAAAGCATAAGTTAGTAACTTAAAGGAGGAGATAGTAAGTGTAAAATATAAGCAACTATTAAGAGAAAAGTGATCCAGAGAGGGTTGAAGAAGTATGTCAGTATTCACCAGAAGTTTGTGTATATAGAAGGGTTGGTGCTGGAGGAAAGAGGAACAATTAATGGAAGGCAGTAAAAAGGGTGGTAAGGGAGAAAAAGTTAGCACATATGAGATTTTTGCAATGTACAAGTGATATACGAAGGGCAGAGCATATGGAGAGTAAACTAGAGGTTAAAAGAATGGTGAGGGAGTCCAAAAAGAAGCCAGTGATAGAGTAGGTGAGATTCTATCAACAAATTTTGTGGAGAATAAGTAAACATTTTGGTGTGAGAGTACTAAGTTAAGAAAACCCAGGGATCAAGTGTATTTAGTATGCAAAAAACAAAGTGGAGAGTTATTAGATGGGGAGGTGGAGGTAATGGGAAGATGGAGAAAATATTTTGAATTGTTAAATGTTGATGAAAAAAAAGAAGAGAAGCAAGTCCACTTCAGAAACGTAACAACCGTGTAATATAACGGTCTACTGTATATAATCAAGGCGGTACAGGGAAGAATGGGTAGGGGTCATCCCTGGAAGAGTTGGAGGGAGGGGGTGATGGAGGTTTTGAGTATTAAAGCTTGGACATCTAATGGGCTTGTGTGAGGGTGTTAGATAGGAGTGAGTGGAGGCAGGTGGCTTTTAAGATTTGATGTGCTACTTAAGTGTGAACAAGGTAACATATATGAAGGGATTCAGGGAACACCAGTAAGCCGGACATGTATCCTGGAGGTGAGAAGTACAGTGCCTGCACTCCAAAGGAGGGGTAGGGATGCTGCAGTTCAGAGAGTTATCTGAGTCATGACATCTGCATACTTCTGGCAAGGCAATAATTGAATGAATGACAGTGAAAGTATTTCTTCTCTTGGTAGGAGATTACTGATGCATTCAAAAAAATAATGATGTGTGCTACAACAAAAAGCAAATTTAAAAAATTACACAATAGACTTAGCGTTGGAAATGGGACAGCATGACCTACAGCACCTAGAATACTATTTTAAATGTAAGAAAGTCGCAGGTGCAAATTACATACCAAAAGTGCAGAGCCGGGGATAGCAAAAGTCTGTTTATAGACGTAAGCTGATGTGAATAACAGAAGAACATAATACCAGTGGTCTTGTCTGTAAACACTTGATACACGCACAAGCTCTCGTAAATCTTCAAGAGATTTAGGAAAATGAAGATCCTAAAACAAAAGAAGCATAAAGAAAAATCAAATTTTATCAGTTCAATTGCATTTTGAAAGCATTTGAATTATAAAATGGAGAAAAATTATATCCAGTACAATACTGGTAATATTAAGACTTAAAGCATGCATTTGCTTACATTTTAAAATATATAAAATTTTAATATTGTAAAGTTATAAATTAATAAATAATAAAAGCAGATATAATAATTCTAAATATTTATCATAATGAAGATTAAGCTAAGCATAGCTTAATTTCCTACTTGCACCATATCTCTGCTAAGTACTGCATAAGAAATAAAAATAAAGTATGATACTGTATCTTAAACAGAACATTATGTATATACTGCATACAACAAAAATAATACAAAGAGAATGTGAACACAGTACAAAGTAGATGGTGGTAGTCTCTTAATGTGGGTCTCTGTCAAAATGTGACCCTCTTAGTGATTCAACAATTGCTGGTATCTCAGTGCTAGGTGTTAGTGATTAAGCAACTATTGGCACACCAGAGCTATATATCAATGGTTAAGAATCTGCTGACTTACCAGAGCTAGGTTTTTCACTTCCAACTAAAAAACCAATGATTACAATTTAGTAACCTGGTAGGAATATTATTATATGCATGGAAAGTACTAAACTCTAAGGATCATGCAGTGCCACCAGCAGATGTGAGAGATAGCAGAGAAAAGATGGAGGTGCTGAGGGAAAGACAATTAGAAAATAAAATAGGAGGCAAATTTACAGGTGATGTGACAAATTGGAGTAGATTAAGAAATCATAAAAGAAAAGGAGAGCAGACAGAATAAGAGCATCCCATAATAAATTAATATACAGAATAAATTTTATGGAATAAAGCAGCTTCTCAAAGTAGGGAAGTGTGACAAATGTTAGTCTTGTACCTGTACTGTATAATTAAATGTTTAGACTCCAACAGTTTAACCCTTTCAGGGTCGAGAGGCCCTCTCCTAAACTTGTTCTCAGGGACAAAAATTTTTTGGAAAAAAAAAATGATTTTTTCTTATGAAAAGATAAGAGAATCTTTTCCCGATCATAATGACACCAAAAGTTTGAAATTTGATGGAAAACTTACGGAATTATGCTCTCGCAAATTTAGCAGTCTCAACGATGTTTACGCAACAGCGATTTCGCCCATTTTTTCTACTGAATGAGTACAAGAAACCACCCATTTACTGATTTAAACTATCCAATAAAGTGGTCAGAAATTAGCAATTTTGCCAATTTCACACAAATTTCAAAAGATGTCAATTTCCAAAAAGGGTCCAGAATAAACAATACAGACATTCCTGGCACTAAAATAACATTTCCTCTGTTCATTAGTCACATCCCCAGGCCCCTCTTACATTTCTTTTGCTTTCCACTTTGAATTTTTATTCTCACAAAAAATAGAAGATTTATTGTTATGCAGACTACTGCATTAGTGTAGAAATGGTACAAATAACATCAGCACACTCGTGAAAGAATATCAGACTCACCAGTTGATGTGTATTGGATGCATGGCATGATTTGTTAACTTTTGAACTCTGGCAAAACTCGACCATTTCTGCTATTTTGAGCTCAATTTCAAGGTACTTTTCATTGTGAAACCAACCAAAATCATCTCAATTTCTGTAATATGTCTACCATTCTATAAAATGAAACCAGGAAAACTAGAATAGAACCATAAATACCATACGAAAATACAGTGCAAAGTCGCTGTTTTAAACCAAAAACACGATCGACGTTTTTTTTTTTTCTCATTATGCATTGTGTGCTGCAGGTTTTTTTTATACTGTGCACACTGACCACATAGACTCATTCTTTCATATGTAGGCCTACCAGCTTTCTCTTGCTAGATTTGAAGGTGCTAGAATTTAGGCATACAGTGGAACCTGAAAAACCAAACTTAATCCGTTCCAGGAGCTAGTTCTAAATTCGAAAAGTCTGAAATTCGAAGCAATATTTCCCATAAGAAATAATGGAAATACAATTAATTCGTTCCAGAAACCCAAAAATATTCACACAAAAAATACGTTTTATAGAGATTAATTACAGTTTTACATACAACAAATACTATAGTTTTTAATTATGTATAGTAATACATATAACATAACATTTTTACTTACCTTTATTGAAGATTGGTGATGGCATCTAGAAGATAGGGAGGAGGAGAGAGGACTTCAGGTAAAGCCCTCACCATGTCTTACAACATTGTGTATGCCACTACGCTTCTTGAATCTGTCAAACCAGCCTCTGCTGGCCTTAAATTCACTATCAGCACTGGTTCCAGGAGTTTTCTGTACCAGATCGGCATGCAACTTCCTTGCCTTTTCGCAAATAATCGTCTCTGAAACACTATCACCTGCAATCTCTTTATCCTTGATCCACACCAGCAACAACTTCTCAACCTCTTTAACTATTTGTGGTCTTTTTTTGGTTAAAAACCAAACTTAATCCGTTCCAGGAGCTAGTTCTAAATTCGAAAAGTCTGAAATTCGAAGCAATATTTCCCATAAGAAATAATGGAAATACAATTAATCCGTTCCAGAAACCCAAAAATATTCACACAAAAAATACATTTTATAGAGATTAATTACAGTTTTACATACAACAAATACTATAGTTTTTAATTATGTGGAGATGTCATGTCTGAGGGCAATGTGTGGTGTGAATATAATGCAGAGAATTCGTAGTTTGGAAGTTAGGAGGAGGTGCGGGATTACCAAAACTGTTGTCCAGAGGGCTGAGGAAGGGTTGTTGAGGTGGTTCGGACATGTAGAGAGAATGGAGCGAAACAGAATGACTTCAAGAGTGTATCAGTCTGTAGTGGAAGGAAGGCGGGGTAGGGGTCGGCCTAGGAAGGGTTGGAGGGAGGGGGTAAAGGAGGTTTTGTGTGCGAGGGGCTTGGACTTCCAGCAGGCATGCGTGAGCGTGTTTGATAGGAGTGAATGGAGACAAATGGTTTTTAATACTTGACGTGCTGTTGGAGTGTGAGCAAAGTAACATTTATGAAGGGATTCAGGGAAACCGGCAGGCCGGACTTGAGTCCTGGAGATGGGAAGTACAGTGCCTGCACTCTGAAGGAGGGGTGTTAATGTTGCAGTTTAAAAACTGTAGTGTAAAGCACCCTTCTGGCAAGACAGTGATGGAGTGAATGATGGTGAAAGTTTTTCTTTTTCGGGCCACCCTGCCTTGGTGGGAATCGGCCGGTGTGATAATAAAAAAAAAAAAAAAATAATACTACATATAACATAACATTTTTACTTACCTTTATTGAAGATTGGTGATGGCATCTAGAAGATAGGGAGGAGGAGAGAGGGAGTTGGGGTTAGTGTTTGGAAGGAGAATCCCCCTCCATGAGGACTTCAGGTAAAGCCCTCACCATGTCTTACAACATTGTGTATGCCACTACGCTTCTTGAATCTGTCAAACCAGCCTCTGCTGGCCTTAAATTCACTATCAGCACTGGTTCCAGGAGTTTTCTGTACCAGATCGGCATGCAACTTCCTTGCCTTTTCGCAAATAATCATCTCTGAAACACTATCACCTGCAATCTCTTTATCCTTGATCCACACCAGCAACAACTTCTCAACCTCTTTAACTATTTGTGGTCTTTTTTTGGTTAGCATATTAACACCTTTCGCAACATCAGCTTCCTTGATTTATTCTTTCTTTGACAGGATAGAACCAATGGTCGACTTGTTTTTCCCATACATCCTGGCAAGCTCAACGAGTCTTACACCACTCTCATACTTCTGTATTATTTCCTTCTTCACATCTATGGTGTTTCTCACTTTCTTTACCACAGGGGTACCACTAGCAAGTTTCTTTGGGCCCATGGCAGCTTATTTCACAGTCCCAAAAGCACTAAACACAACGAAATACACCTACCATCCGACTTATGACCTGCTCAACTTACGACCACTCGGCTTACGACCGTGTTTTTTATGCCAAATTTCTGGGAAATAAACAACTGTTTGTGTTGTACACAGTGTTTATCCTAAACCTTACAGTATAAAATACAGTACTAACAGCATAAAAAGTAAAGTAAAACATGAAATACCAAAATAAAACAATAAAATAAAGTCATTACAAAAATGTTTTGTTGATATTCAGTAGTAAAGTTCGACATACGACCATTTTGACTTACAACCGGTTTCTCGGAACCGAACTCGGTAGTAAGTCGGATGGTAGATCTAATCATAAAATGCGTGAATGAGAGCGCAGGTTAGTGTTCACTCAAGCATAACAAAGCTAGACTGCTCACGGCGCCTGCGCGGGGACGCGGACAGAGCGGGCCGGCAAACAGGTCCTGTACCCGGCGGTCCGAAAATAGGGGCGCGTTCGATAATAGGGACACAGTTTGTCCGAAAAAATGGTCCTATTTTCGAAACGTTCGATATGTGATACGTTCGATTTTTGAGGTTCCACTGTACTAGTACGTCAATAACCCTGGTGCATAAGCCGTACTAGTATGTCGGAAACCCTGAAAGGGTTAAGAAAAAGTTAATTATGCTGATGGTTTACTACACATGAGTCAGGATAAGCAAATTTGGGAAAGCACAATCTTTAGTCAGAAACTGGCTGTAATTAGCAGACATAAGATACTCCAAATTTGCTAATTTATCCTGCTACTCACTATTAGGTATATGTATAACACTTTTACATATGTGACCTACTGACTATTATATGTGAGTTACCAAGCACACCACACCTTTTTTCATTCACCCCAAGTCAGCCAGTCAGCCAGAGAAGCTTGGAGAGTACTAATAAACTTACCTTTAGACAATTTTATGTTAAACTTAGCATTCGAATAATCTAACTATATTCTATGTCAAGTAATTTTAAGTTCAAGTATTACTCTGCTAAAAATGCTTTTCTTAATAATGAGCTTTTCTGTACAAGAAATAACTAATGTATATCCATCTCTGTAACATAAATGCATCTTCCTGGAAAATAAATATTTATTTCTTATTATTTATAGAATCAGCATCCCTGCTATGCTGCCATCATGTTAAGCAACTCTTGGAAGCATCCTTCATCCTTCTTTGCTTTGCTCTCAACCTTCATGCATTTCTGTACTCGCTAATGTGAAATTGTCACATTTGTTTTATTGCCCTTTATTATGACTTTACAGTGCAAAATAAGTAGTGAAGGGTAGTCTGCTAGTCACATGCAAAAGAAAATTATGAATATGTACCAAATTTTAGGGTAAATAGAACAACCATGTGCTACATTAATAATAGTGAGGAGACTCAGGAAAGTTTAGAATCTAGTGCTTCAGTAGCTGCTAAGGCATGTAAGGTACTGAAATTGCACATATTTGATGTAAGTTTATAAAAGTTAAAATAATTAATGAATTTTTAATTAGAGTCAAAATGAAAGTCACCTGAGAGACCCAATCATATACTACATGTATGAGAAAGTGAACCGACTATATGACAACTTTAAACACCAACAGTGAAGGAAGCAATGTAATTAATAGTACAGATAGCAGTGAAGATGAAGGCACTTTAAAATTCACAATACCATGGCTGGAACACTTCACCAAAAACCCACACTTAGGAATAGAACCTCATGATGATTCCTCAGTTTGTCCTGGACCATTGTCAAGTCACAACTGGAGAAAGAAAAGTGGAGAAAGCCAGAAGACAGTATGCTAGAGGGCAGGGAAAGAAGGGAGTGGTGGTGGTGGTGGAGGACAATGTCAAGTCACAAGGTTCCTTTTCTAAGTTTGGATTTTTTTTGGTGAAAAGGCATACGTATTCTGGGCTTGGGTTATTTTACCTGAGCTTATGTGGAGGGTTTATTCTATAGAGTTTGTACCTGAAGTCACATAGTGAACATCAGGCATACTGAGAGTCAAGGTGTGTCAGTGAGGGTATGTATACCTCTTGCAAATCACAACACAACAGTGTTTATTTGAAACAATACGTACTATACATTAACAATGACGATGACAAAACGAAAATAAAAATAATAATAATATAGTACAGTATGTACAAATTTAATTGTTTATAAAAGAATTCTGAAGCACTGATGGTAGTAAATTTTATTAATGCATCCACAATATGTAACATACTATAAGAATACAGTGGACCCCCAGCTTTCGGCCAGTGTGGAAATCGTACAATTTGGATTTCGAGCACTTTTTTTGGTGAAATTTCCCCCGGGTTTTGTACATCCCCTTGGAAATCACTGGTACCAGACGCATGTGCCGGGCCACTCATACGTTCATGACTCATTCTTGGGCACATTAAATGTCTTATTTTAGGTTAATATAGACATTTTCATTAATCCATCTATGATATTTTCTTAAAATTCTGTAAGAAACATGTTACATAGCATGTAAACATGCCTTTGTTATTCGCTCACTTAGAGTGTCCCTCTAGTTTTAACGTCATAGTAATACTAACAGTATGTAATAATAATCAATCTTGGGCACATTAAATGCCTTATTTTGGATTAATATAGGTATTTTCATTAATCTATCTATGATATTTTCTTCAAAATTATGTAAGAAACACATTACATAGCATATAAACACGCAATGTTTATATGTAGTGGAGGGTAAACATTACGTTTCCTCTGGTCCAGCGTTAGAAAAAACTGTATGAATCTGCATTGCCCCAGTAACTGTTCTTTATACATAAGCTTTTGTTTACAATTCTCAGCATGAATTATTCATTATTTCTCCCTTTGTTTATGATGACATCTAAAGGTTGTTATTAGAAATGATTAAACTCAGTGAACATGGTATGTTGATGGTAATAATATGGCTGTAGGCCGAAGTGTATGTAGCCGGTAGGTATACACTGGGATGTAGTCCGCCTGGGACAACAAATAAATTCATGTACTTCTCACCAACAAGAGTCTTTAATAAAGGTATGTAATGTTCATTTATCATTAAAATTAGTCATTTTGGCTATACAACACCAATGGCTATCAAAAGAAAATGGTGTGTTTTCTCGCCAGCATGTGGGATACTATGGTTCAGATCAAGTGACTGCAAGGCATTATGTGTAGAGAGTTATGCTTTCTAAAGTGTCTGGAAAACTTGAATTATTATATACGTACTTTATATGTGGATATCAGCATTCACTGGAAAGTTTTTCTTACATTGACTATTTCCCACTTAGCCAGGGTGACCCAAAAAACAACACACTTTCACCAATGCTCATTCAACAGCTATTCTGCCAGAAATGCACAAACATCACAATTCAAAATGACTCTAGGGTTAAAACATTAATACACATCCTTCAGTGTGGAGCTAAAAATAATTTATGCTGCAAGTAATTAATTAAAAATTAAATAATAGTCCTGCAAATGTGATGCCAGTACATACCGGACTGAGTCCATTTTTCAATGCTGGCCTGTTGACAAAGAGAAACCACAGGAAAAACGATGACACTGCAAATACTGCTGGGACAATCAACAGCCTTAAGTAGTCTCTTCGTCGAAGTTGACCCATTGTCACTAAAAAAAAAAATAATTTTGCGCCATTACATAACAAGGTAAGGTAACTGAAGCTACCGTACCTTCTTCATGAATTTCTGGTACATTTTTAGACTTTTAAAATGGCTCATATTACATTTTTCCTTCAGGAGACTAAAACCTGAATTGAACAAAATTAAAAACAAAGAAAATCAAACTTTAATAAACCTGGGTAACAAAAACTCAATCTACTGTAAAACTACAGATTTTTTACAATTTCTCTACACATACTGTACTTTTTTATTCATACTACAGTATAGTCTTCCATACAAATTCATGGAGTTTACATTCTTAGAGGTTCCACAAGAGTAGAATCCAGACTTCAGAAACAGTGTTGGTGAAGTGTAAATGCATTTCCTCAAAGCTCTTGGGTTGCCTGCTGCCGGTAACAAACCTGTCTTCTGTCCAGTTGTTTGCCTCTCAGGCTTTCCTTCATCATTTCCCACTCCTTTTGTGTCTATCTTGGCTTTCTACAGTGCTTCCTATCAGGGAGTAGTTCCTTTATGACCAATCCTAATTTGTTGATATGTCCTCTGCTCAAGTGAGCAGGGAACCCTTTGTGGCCCCCAGTGACAGATGATCCTTCACCTCTCATCCCTTATATGGCTACAGTATCTGCTACTGGGGTAAATAAAAGGGCCCTTGACACTGACAAGGGATTCAGGTAATTATCCGGCTCAAAACACCCACAGTAGAACTGGTTAATTTCTCAGTGTAATTGATATAAATGATGTCAATAATGTATTTTGTATGTACAATACAGTGGAACCTTGGCACTCGAACTTAATTCATTCCAGAAGGCTGTTTGAGTGCCAATCTGTCCGAGTTCCAAACAAATGTTTCCCAACCAATTTTCTTTTTGGTTGGCTGTTATCACTAACCCTCTTAGGCCCCATGGTGACTTATTTAAACAAATAATATAAAAAAAAACACCAAAAATTGCGAAGAAACATGAAATAGTTTACAGCGAAGTTCTGGCAGGTCATGTTTGTTTGGTCGAGTGCCGAGCAAACAGTCAACTACTGAGCAATTTGTTTACCGAACAAAATGTTTGAATGCCAAATTGTTAGAGTATGGAGGTTTTTGTGTACTGAGGTTCCACTCATTTTTATCTGGAAATGAGACAAAATTAGAGAGAAAAGTTACATCACTATTTTAGCATCAAAGGGTGCCAACCAACTTTGTGAATTGGACTAATAACTGTCTAATGAATTCCCATATCAATAAGTGCAAAGTAATGAACAATGTTAGCTCAATAACAGTCATAATACTGTAGCTTGAGAAATTAATCACTAATCCCCAAAATGGAAATGAAAACTGAACAGTGTCTCTGTCCACTGTGGTTCATTATCAAGTAGTAAGTGATAAAGAAAGGGGTAGAAATTCAGAGGAATAGAATATGATATTAAGATGTTAATTTTGGTTGGGAGAAGTAACAGTGATCAATCAAACAACAATTTTAAAACTGCTGTACATATAGGCAAATTAATTCGGTTGAGTAAAACTAAATTATTATAAAAAAGAAGTGCTAAACCTACAAGGCTCTGCAAAACTAAATACTGGACTGTTTTTAATCAAGTGGTAAACACGTAAGAAGCAGTTGAAGATAATGCAGTATAGTACCATAAGAATTATGTATTTAAAATAAATTCCATAACTGGCTTTTTTAAAATTTGTAACTTACATTGTTTGCTTCTTGGGATTATTAACCATGAAGGATTATTAACTCTGGGTAACCCAAGAAAGTCAACTGATGTGGCTTATTTCCATTGCGTTCTTTGGTCCTTGTCCCCTGGATGTGACCCACATCTAGCTAGAAAAAAAAGGTGTTACTCAGATCAGTAATCCAAGAGGGTTAATAACCCAGGACAATCCAAGAGGTTTATTTCTACTGGGCTAATCTTTAGGTCCTCCTACAAGATTTAATCCACAAAAGTCTATTCTACCCTTAGGTACAATATCTATTTAGTCCAAAGGTAACACAGGCTGCAGGTGTTAATCCAGATGTCCATATGTTTTGCCTCATCCAGGGTTCAAACCTGGGTTCTCTTGAATGTGAACCGAGTACACTACTACTAAGCTATGAGGTACCTGCCACTACACTACATGTTTCAGAAAAGCTAAGCTTTAGTCAGGATAATCTACAAATATTTTATAGACTATAGCACAAATTCATACAAAGGACACAAGTTTTAGGCATGAGTGAGAATGGTGGGTGAACTGGGCCTGCACAGCATGTGACAGTATGTCTGTTGCAGTGATTTTCAAAGCTGATTTCAAACCATGCATGTACAAACCCGAATAATGCATTCACATGCCTGGCAGACCAGACATATGTAGACCATTCCTGACATTTATTTCATACGATACTTTGAGAAAGCATTTTCTGGTGGACTTCAGACTTTCACCACTACTGTATCCTAATTAGAAAAAGGCTATTTTTATATACTATTATTCTTATTATCATAACTAAGCATGAAACTCACAAGGGTCATTTAGTATGTTTATTTAGGCACAGGTACACAAATAAGGTGCATAAATTATCATGCATAGTAACATGTGTGTAAATTACCTAGGATAACCCAAAAAAGTAAAAAAGGCTTATTTCCAATGAGACTTATTTGAGAGTGTAGGTACCAATTTTATTTTAAAATGGTGCATTATTTTCAATTAATAATTGAAGAATGCCTCTTCAGATAGGGTTCACATTGGCTGGGCCTACAAAACTGCCATAAAGCCTATTAACTAATGGCAAAGACCAAGGCCTATGACCTTTTTAGGTTATATGTAATTTACACAATGTATGATCACCCTACCCAAGGACAGGACCACCAGACCTAGTGACCAACACCATCTGACCGCTAGTTAAGACCACTGGTCTAAACCATCAGACTTTAAGTTGAAATCACCTGACCAATGGTCAAGAACACCTGATTGCTAATTGAGACCACCTGACCACTAATCAAGAACATCTGATTGTCAGCTAAGACCACCTGATGACTGGTTAAGAACACCTGATTGCTAGTTGAGGTCTGGAAACTGGTCAAGAACCACTGACTGCTAGTCGAAACCACCTGACCACTAATCAATTGACCACTGATGAATTTGTGCTTGTCGAAACCACCTGACTACAGGTCAGAACTACCTGACTACTTGTCGAGGTCATATAACCATTGTTCGAAACGACCTGACTGCAGGTCGAGACCACCCGACCACAGGTCGAAACCACGTGACTGCTAGCTGAGACGACTGAGCAAGACTACTGATCCAAACCATCAGACTGCAGGTTTGAGACCAGCTAACCACTGGTGGAGGCCACCAGACCACAGGTGGAGACCACCTTAAGACAGGTGGAGACCCACCTGTGTTTACAACTGGAGTGTGATCCAGGCCTCGATCAGCTGACTCATAGTAAACAAACACCAGTTCATCTTCTTCACATACATCAACCACAATATTATCTAAATGAGGCAAACAATATGCATCAGTCTTACACATATAAGAGTGTAAATTTTAAATAAATTATTCACAAAGGCAAAAAAAGTCACAATGAACTTTGTTTATGGAATCATGTTTAAATGTACCGCTAAGAGGGTGATGGAAGATTGACCAATCACGAGGCAGGTTGTGGATATCCTAACACATGATTGGCCAATGGTCGCTTGTCTTAGCCAATCAGGTGCGGGTAGTGCGTGACGTCACTGGGAGGAAGTGGGTTGTAACTATGGACGACCTTCTGACAGGAGGTAAATGTTTTCGTCATCTATTTGTGAGTCACAGCTAGGGAATGTCCCCCAGTCCGTGCTTGAGAGAAAGCTGGACACCATTGTGTGTGTACCTGGGACTGGCAGTAGTGTATGTAAACTGTGTGTAAGGTGAGAGGGGTAGTTTAGCTGTCACTTATCTAGTGTTTTCCTAGCAAGTGGGAGGTTGTAACTTTTTTTTTTTTTAACCTCATTGCTACTTGTATTCGCGAGCTTTCATTATCTTCGAGCTTGGCTACACCAGGTTAACATATGGATCAAGCATGGGGTGTATAATTTGTTTATAAAGCTCCTGGATCGATGGAAATAAGTCATTTTGACTTTTGGGTTATCCTAGATAATATACACCATGTATAATAATTGAATTTGTGTACCTGTGCCTAAATTAACTTCCTTAATCTCAGCCCTTATACCTGGGTGTGCTTTCCTTACCAATTTCTTCGCTGTGGCCTGGTGGCAAAAGCTCTTCACATCACACAGTGAGGGTCTGGGTTCAATTCCCAGTGAGGGTTGAAACATTGGGCATGTTTCCTAACACCGGTTGTCTATGTTCCCCATCAGCAAAGTGGGTACCTGGGTGTTAGTCGACTGGCGTGGGTCACATACTGGTACAAAAACTGATCTAAATTGCCCGAAATGCTCTGCTTAGCAAGTGGCTTTCTATATAGTAGTATGTCATTGATATCACCTTTGTATATGTAGAAAGAGAAATGAATATATTATATAGGTATTCAAGGCGGTAGCAGTGCTGTATGACCCTGGTAGTTTTTAGCACTTTTTGATTATAATAATAGTAATTCGAGGTGGTAGACAAAGGTGAAGACTGATATTGCAAGGACCCCAATGGAAATAAGTCACTTTGACTTTTTTTGAGTTATAAGTAATGTACACATGCTGCTATGTATGATAATTTATGTAATTGTATGTGTACCTGTACCTGAATAAACTTACTTATGTATTTGGACTTCAGTAAGGGCCCTTGATAAAGTTCCACACAGGAGACTGATTAAGAAAGTAGCAGCACATGGAATAAGAAATATCTCCTGGGTGACTGATAGATTGTAACAGTTTGTATTAGTGGGTGAGAAATTGGAATGGAGACCTATGTGAGAGGTGTGCCACAGGAGTCAGTGTTGGGACCTTTGCTGTTCAGCAATCTACATAAATGACATTGATTAGGGAATAAATAGCGACGTAAGTTTGCCGATGACGACAAAATAGGCTGTCAAATTTCTCATGTGGACTCTAGAAGGCTACAGGATAACCTGGATAGGTTGAATGTCGTGGTCAGAGAAGTGGCAAATACAGTTCAATGCAGACAGGTGTAAGATTCTATTCCTAGGAAAATAACTATGGCATTTATTAGCTAAATAGTGTAGATCTTCGTAAAAGTGAATGCTAATAAAGATCTAGGACTTCTCGTTAGCAGAAATTTAAAGCAAAAACAACAGTATATAAATGTTCACAATGAAGCTAATAAAATTCTTGGTTTTATGTCAAAAAGTATAATAGTCCTAAGTTCATACTTTATGTAATTTTGCTTTGACCTCATTTAGATTATGCTGCTCGGTTCTTGTCTCCATATTACAGGATGGACATATATGCACCCAGAAATATACAAAGAAGTATGATGAAGTTGATTTCATGTATTAGAAACCTTTTCTACGAAAAGAGGCTGAAGGCATTGAACTTGCACTCTTTGGTTAAAGTGTAGAATTAGGAGATATATGATTAAGTGTACAACTGGAAAAGAGGAATAATTAAAGGGGATATAAGTAATGTTGAAAATATCTAACCAAGACAGCACTTGCAACAATAGATTAAAATTAGAGAAAGTTAGGTTTAGAAAGGATATTAGGAATTACTGGTTTGGCAGCAGACACATAGATGGGTGGAACAAGCTCTCAGGTAGCATCATTGAGTCAGGAACATTGGATGGTTTTTAATATAAGTTGGACAGGTACACGAGTGGGTGTGGGTTGAAATTGCCTAGTATAGGCTAGTAGGCCTGCTGTAGTGTTCTTCATTCTTATGTTTATTATCTTTACAGATTCCTTTCACCTCTCTTTTCTACTGCTCTTATCTTTACAAATTCCTCTTGCCTCTCTTTTCTACTGCTCTTGTCTTTACAGTTCCTCTCACCTCTCTTTTCTATTTCTCTTGTTATAAGCTGTATAGTTAAACCATTGTCATAATCCTTCTTTTGCCTAACCGAACTCCTGACTACCAAAAAGATTCTGTATTTGTTTCTTGTATTTTCTTTTAAATTCTGTTGTAGCTCTTGAAAAGTTTTAGGACTGGGTTAATATTTGTATAGAGTGATTTTTATATATACAGTGGACCCTCGCCTAACGAACGCATCGCATAACGTTAAATTCGCCTAATGATACATTTTAACACTAACATTTTGCCTCGGCTAATGTTAAAAAACTCGCCTAACGATATTCGTTCTCAGGTACCAATTAATATCGTTAGGTGAGGGTCCACTGTACTGTAGTACAGGTCTAATATAGATTATATAGATTACTGTACTAAATATGTATAACTGCAGCATTCATGTGCTATCAGAACCATTGTACAAATTTATTAATATGAAATCTTCATCATCACTAGAAAAGTTACATTAAGATTTTTTTTTTCAGATATTCGACCAGTGAGACGTGCTCCCCCTCCCCCTAAATACCGGCCAGTGGGCCCACAGCCACGGTAAAATTTAATTGTTGGGATTTTTCGTGTCCTCATCAAATCAGAAACCTATTTCTTGTCATACCAGTATGCTCTGTGAATTGCAACATTTAAAACTTTTCAGAATTTAATTATTTTGAATTGTAGATAATGCTATAGTTTAAGTAATTTCCATAAAACTTTGTACCATATATACATAAAGCATGTCAATTATCTTGACCCTTTTTTGTCTGTAGATTTTTATTTTTTACTTGCTATTCATAGGCGTCCAGTTATCTTTCATAGCTTTAAATTACTGCAAATAGAATTAAGAATGGGTGAAGAAACTGCTCTCAGGTAGGCTTTTAATTGGCTTCAAATTGTGTAGTAATGCCTGCCAGTCACTTGAAACTCAGTTTTCCCAGTTATCAACTTCATTAAAATAACTGTAAATGGATAAGCTAATTTTTTAATAGAAAAGCTCATTTCAAACAGAGATAGCATAGCAAGCCTTTGTCTTCAACCTGTAAAGAGTGAGTAAAGTAATTTTAGAAAATTAAAACACCTTGGTGTTAGCATCATTCTTATGCCCCCCAAAATTTTCTGGTTATTTATATCCTTACCCCATATATGTATGGAGTCTATACTGTACTGAGAAGAGGTACTATGGGACCTTATTCATATTTTCTGATTTGTTTACATGTCTTTCTAAGAATTTATATGTGGTGAGTTTAATTTTCACACCTAATTCATAATTGGCTGTTGTATTCGTACTTGTGTACAGTATAGGCAGTCCCCGCTTAACGATTGGGTGCTTGCAAGGGTTCTCATAAAGCATATCATATTCCCATAGACTTGGTTATACAAGTTGAATGCTGCAGAAGAAAAATTCAGACCTAAAATATCAGCACCAGTGAAACATGAACCAAAGTACAGTAGTACCTCGGTACTTGAACTTAATTCATTCCAAAGGACTACTCGAGTACTGAACAAAATTTTCCCATGAGGAATAATGTAAATTAGATTAATCTGTTTCAGACCCCCAAAAATACTTACAAAAGCATTTTAACATGGTTTACAAGCCTAGCATGACTTCTCTCAAGTGATATATGTTCTGTTTGGCATTTTTGTTCAAAATAAACCTTCTCATCACAATTGAACACTTGTTAGGGAATAAAACCCTTAGCCTCTACATAGTCGCTAAACTCACTGACATATTTCTCGGCAGCATCTTCGTCAGAACCAGCAGCCTTCCCATACTTCACTACACAGTGTATGCCACTTCTCTTTGGTCTTTGTTTCGTAACTGGTTTCACTCCTTTTGCAACATCAGCCTTTTTAATGGCCTCTTTATTTTTTAGTATCGTAGTGATCATACGTTTCACCATACGAAACTCGGTAGCAAAATCAGACACACTGGCACCACTTTCATATTTCACTCTGAGTTCTTTTTTTCATCTCTGTTGTGACTACCCAATTTTCTTTTTGGTTGGCTGTTATCACTAATCTTCTTAGACCCCATGGTGACTTATTTATACAAATATAATAAAACACCAAAAGATGCAAAGAAACAAGAGTTTGTTTGGTCGAGTGCTGAGCAAACGGTCGATTACCAAACATTTTTTTTTTTTTTACCGAACAGCATTTGAATACCGAATTGTTCGAGTTGGGAGCTGTTCGAGCACTGAGGTACTTCTGTAGTACAGTATATAAAATAGTACGTTAATGGATATGCTCACCAGAGATGGGTCAAACACTATCAAGGCTTAGTTACCAAATTTGGTGGAATTGTAGTTTTACTTGGAGGATAAAGGTAATCTTCCTTCTCTTAGCCTTAACATTACTGCATTTATTACTCGACGGCCTTTTGTAGCTAAACTTGGACGTGGTGGAATAAACTGGTCATGATGAAAGTGATTAGCCAAAAGCCTTGTCACCCTTAGCATAATGGATGACGCATTGATGTTTGCTAAACAGTGTTTCATTCCCTAGTACAGCTGTGTTCCCTGGTTCCTCAAACTTGTTAAACCAGTTTATTGTAAAGCGGGGACTCGCTATAAATTGCTTGGCTGTATGCTTGTTATCTTCACCTATTTGGTGATATTGGTAATACAGGCCCTCTCTTATTTAGAATAATGAATGTTATCAAATTTATATAAAAGTTTGAATACAGTACTGTACTGTAATAGAAATTTGATATATCCCTCAAATTTTGGAAAAAAAAAAATAAGAATTAGAGATGACGCATTATTTTAACTAAATTTCCAAGTTTTCTGTTTTGGAAATTTGGAGATCTTTCCTAATTCAAAATAATTTATTTTTAATTTGGAAGCATTCCTAATATTCTTCTCAAATAGAGGTTGTAATAAGAGAAGTTACTGTACTTTATTGCAAGTGCTTTGTGTATAAGTACAGTGTTGCCTCAGTAATGTAACTTCATAAAAGCCTACCCATTTTGACATTTAATAATTTTATTAACCTTTTCACTGTTCATCAGGTAGATCTGTCTTGAGCTCAACTCACTTTGATAAGCTGAGAGTGGTAAATTTTGGCCAAGATATGCGAATGCACAGTAAAAAAGCCTGCCAATGCAGTGCATGGGGCATGCCCTTGTGTTTGGTTGAAAATAGTGTTTTCTAGGATGGTTTTTATGGTTTTATTGGTTGTTTCTTGGTATCATTTGAGAGAATGGAAGACATACTTCTAAAACAGAGATGTCTTTGGTTGTTTCCAGGACTGGAAGTAGCTTGAAATTGGCTTCATTAGTGGACATATTAAATTTTTGTCAATTTTTCTGAGGACAGGTAATGCCCCTTCCAATCTATTGTATGGGTTTTTACTATGTATGATCCATTATTGAGACTGTAAACCATGACCAATCATTCATGGTTATAATATATTATCCAAGAAATAGGGTAATTTTTTTTTTTTTTGGGGGGGGGGATTATGATGAATTCAAAATGAAAAGCAAGTGTAATATAGGAGAGGCCTCTGGATGTGATTAATGAACAGAGGAAATGCTGGAATGACTTGTGTGTGTGTGTGTGTGTGTGTATACTCACCTATTTGCACTCACCTATTTGTGGTTGCAGGGGTCGAGTCTTAGCTCCTGGCCCCGCCTCTTCACCGGTTGCTACTGGGCCCTCTCCCCGCTCCATGAGCTTTATCAAACCTCGTCTTAAAACTGTGTATGGTTCCTGCCTCCACTACGTCATTTTCTAGGCTATTCCACTGCCTTACAACTCTATGATTGAAGAAATACTTCCTAATATCTCTCTGACTCATTTGTGTCTTCAACTTCCAATTGTGGCCTCTTGTTTCTGTGTCCCCTCCCTGGAACATCCTGTCTTTGTCCACCTTGTCTATTCCACACAGTATTTTATATGTCGTTATCATGTCTCCCCTGACCCTCCTGTCCTCCAGTGTCGTCAGGCCGATTTCCCTTAATCTTTCTTCATAGGACATTCCCCTTAGCTCTGGAACTAACCTTGTCGCAAACCTTTGTACTTTCTCTAGTTTCTTGACGTGCTTTATCAAGTGCGGGTTCCAAACAGGTGCTGCATACTCCAGTATGGGCCTGACATACACGGTGTACAGTGTCTTGAACGATTCCTTACTAAGGTATCGGAATGCTGTTCTCAGGTTTGCCAGGCGCCCATATGCTGCAGCAGTTATCTGATTGATGTGTGCTTCCGGAGACATGCTCGGTGTTATACTCACCCCAAGATCTTTCTCCTTGAGTGAGGTTTGCAGTCTTCGGCCACCTAGCCTATACTCTGTCTGTGGTCTTCTGTGCCCTTCCCCTATCTTCATGACTTTGCATTTGGCAGGATTAAATTCGAGAAGCCATTTGCTGGACCAGGTGTCCAGTCTGTCCTGGTCTCTTTGAAGTCCTGCCTGGTCCTCATCAGATTTAATTCTCCTCATTAACTTCACATCATCTGCAAACAGGGACACTTCTGAGTCTAACCCTTCCATCATGTCGTTCACATATACCAAAAATAGCACTGGTCCTAGGACCGATCCCTGTGGGACCCCGCTCGTCACAGGTGCCCACTGTGATACATCATTACGTACCATGACTTGTTGTTGCCTCCCTGTCAGGTATTCTCTGATCCATTGCAGTGCCCTTCCTGTTATATGTGCCTGATGCTCTAGCTTCTGCACTAATCTCTTGTAAGGAACTGTGTCAAAGGCCTTCTTGCAGTCCAAGAAGATGCAATCAACCTACCCCTCTCTCTTGTGTCTTACTTCTGTTATTTTATCATAAAACTCCAGAAGGTTTGTGACACAGGATTTGCCTTCCGTGAATCCATGCTGGTTGGCATTTATACTCTTGTTCCGTTCCAGGTGCTCCACCACTCTCCTCCTGATAATCTTCTCCATAATTTTGCATACTATACACGTCAATGACACAGGTCTATAGTTTAGTGCCTCTTTTTTTTTTTTTTTTTTTTTGTGTGTGTGTGTGTGTGTGTGTGTGTGTGTGTGTGTGTAAAAATTGGTTAAATTACTGACTTCTGTACACTTTATAATGCAGTTTGAACACTGAATGGGCAGTTGCTTTGTGCTCAATCAAATTTTATTGAATTGAGCAATGGAATTGGACTCATTGGGCAAAATCATCAGTGCATAAAATGCACCCACATTGCTAACTTTGTGCCCATGTTATTCTTTTAAGTTTTCCATCATTTTATGTAATTTTGGTGTCACTGCCTTCAGAAAAAGGTTCACTACCATTTCAGATTTTTCTTTTTAAATATGAACACTGTGAGCACTTTATTTCAGGGCTTTGGACAGTGAGAGGGTTAACTGTGTCCAAAATACAGGAGGGCCCTTCTTTACAGCAATTTGCTTTATGGTGTTTTGCTAATACAGCAGTTTTCAATTATGCCCATTCTTCATTTATTCAGACTTCCTTCAAGAAATGTATTCATCACTCACTATAGGCTAAGGACAAAATATTTTAAAGTAATGTGTGCACTGTATATGAAGTTTTTAGGCCTAGTTCTATTGCTCACTTAATATATGATAGTGTAAACATGTTATCAGGCTTTTATATGCATTTGAAAATGAAAAATGGCATCGGTAAACGAGTACCTCGGTAAGTGAGGAGAGGCTATATGCTCCTTGCTTAGAGGCAAATTCATTTACCAACGTGGTCTTAGGAACGGAACTATCATTAAGTGAAGAGAGGCTGTATGTACAGTATTTTTGTGGCTTAAAATATGTCACTAGCAGATGTTTTTGATTTTGGAAAAAATCTTGAAAAGCTCTGTGACCAGATGTGTTCATGAGGTGCATCATGGGGTACCTGCATAACTAGTATAAGTAAGCAATGAAATCAAGACCTGCTGTTCCACCACTAGCTTCCTTACAGGAAAAATTCATTACAATTGCATGATACTGTACTAACAATGGAATTCAGCCAAAAACCACACTAGGTAGATTTAACTTAGGATAATCCAGTATAGTCAAACAAAGTAACTATACTGGACTGACTGACTGACTCAAATTTCAAATTGAAACTCATGAGAGTAGACACTATATGCTGGATAGTAGAGGTCTGGGAGTAATCAGGTTAGAATAAGATAGAAGGGAAGAGGAAGAGAGGTCCAGTTCCTAGAATCAAGAGCCCTTCACCAGCTTCAAGGCACTCCAGATTCCTTTCCTCTCTTGATGAGTATAGGTTAAAAAATGCAATCTTACTTATAAACATTGTATAATTTTTTGTACAGCTTGGAATTGCCTCCAGTAATATGGCATTACTTTTTGTAATCCAGTGGAACCTCAAATATCGAACTTTCTTTGGTCCAGAAGGCTGTTTGAGTGCCTTTACCGAATTAATTTATTCCCATCAGGAATACTGTAAATTAGATTAGTCCATTTCAGACCCTCAAAAATACACTTATAAAAATACTTACAAAAATACACTTACATAATTGGTTGTGTTGGGAGCAGTTTGATTTTTGAGGTTCCACTGTACATATAACTCTAAAGTTTATTAAGCCTTAAGGCCTATTACCTACTCTAATAAATATGTGTATAATAAATATAACAATTGAAAAGTGAATGAAATTCAATAAAGTACACTATTTTTTCTTTCCAAGAGACTAGCCAAATCCCACCAAGGCGGGGTGACCTAAAAAGTAAAACAAAAGCACAGTATTTTATTCATGTTTATTTTTTCTTTTGGGGGCCATCCCTTTAAGTAGTACAGTGGACACCCGACATTCAATATTAATCCGTTCCTGAGAGCTCATCGAATGTCGAAAATATCGAAAGTCAAATTAATTTTCCCATAAGAAATAATGGAAATCAAATTAATCCGTGCAAGACACCCAAAAATATGAAAAAAAATAATTTACCACATGAAATATTAAGTTTAATGCAATAGAATAATTACAATAACAATAGAATAATTGACACTTAACCTTTAATGAAGATCTGGTGATGATTGATGGGATGGGAGGAGGGGAGAGTGTGGATGGTGTTAGTGTTTAGAAGGGGAATCCCCTTCCATTAGGACTTGAGGTACCAAGTCCTTTTCCGGGGTTACTTCCCTTCTTTTAATGCCACTAGGACCAGCTTGAGAGTCACTGGACCTCTGTCGCACAACAGATCTGTCCATAGAGCTCTGTACCTCCCGTTCCTTTATGATTTGTCTAAAATGGGCCACAACATTGTCATTGTAATAGTCACCAGCACGGCTTGCAATAGCTGTGTTAGGGTGATTTTCATCCATAAAGGTTTGCAGTTTAACCCACTTTGCACACATTTCCTTAATTTTTGAAGTAGGCACAATGGATTCCACAACTGGCATAGGCTTCTCAGGGTTAGCACGAAACCCTTCAAAATCTTTCTTAATTTCCATACTAATTCTCGCCCTTTTTACCACAGGGTTGGCACTAGAAGCTTTCTTGGGGCCCATGGTTACTTACTTTGCAGAAACAAGCACCAAAAACAGTGATAATATGGATAATATGGAATGTACAGAATGTATCCTTAGATGCGCTCACACTGGCTGGCTTGTAAACGCTGGCACACACGGGGCAGTTCAGGCCACACGTGGACACGTCTCATACGAATCGTATCGAATATCGGGTTTTCCATCGAATGTCGAGGCAAAATTTTTGCGTTAAAATGCATCGAATGTCGGATTTATCGAATGTCGATGCCATCAAATGTCAAGGGTCCAATGTACTACCTTAATGTGCATAATTTTGAGTGAGCCCATTTTGAATGAAGTCCTGTCACCTTCCATTTAGGGATTTTATATGAAAAACAAGAATTGAAGCAGTCCAAAATGGGAGTTGACACATTTAATTTTTGCTGATGATACTGTGTTTTTGGGGGATTCTAAAGTAGTTGCAGAGGTTAGTGGATGAGTTTGGGAGGGTGTGTAAAGGTAGAAAGTTGAAAGTGAACAAAGAAAAGAGTAAGGCGATGAGTGTATCAAACGATTTAGTTTAAGAAAAGTTGGATATCACTTTGGAGGGAGGGAGTATAGAAGAAGTGAATGTTTTCAGATATTTGGGAGTTGACTTGTCAGCAGATGGGTTTATGAAGGATGAGATTAACCATAGAATTGATGAAGCTAAAAAGCTGAGTGGTGTGTTGAGGTATCTGTGAAAACAAAGAACGTTATCCATGGAGGCAAATAAGGGAATGTATGAGAGTGTAGTGGTACCAACACTTGTATGGGTGTGAGGTATGGATTGTAAATGGTGCAGCAAGGAGGCGGCTGGAGGCAGTGGAGATGTCGTGCTTAAGGGCAGTGTGTGGTGTAAATATTATGTAGAGAATTTGTAGTGTGAAAATTAGGAGGTGTGGAGTTACTAAAAGTATTAGTCAGAGGGCAGAAGAGGGGCTGTTGATGTGGTTTGGTCATTGAGAGAAAATGGAACAAAGAATGACTTGAAGAGCGTATAAATCTGTTGGGGAACAAAGGCGGGGTAGGAGTTGTCCCCGAAAAGGTTCGAGGGAGGGGGTAAAAGAGGTTTTTGTGGGCAAGGGGCTTGGACTTCCAGCAAGCATGCATGAACATATTAGATAGGAGTGAATGGAGACGAAAGGTTTTTGGGACCCAATGAGCTGTTGGAGTGTGAGCAGGGTAATATTTTGTAAAGGGATTCAAGGAAACCAGTTAGTTGAACTTGAGTCCTGGAAATGGGAACTACAATGCCTGCACTTTAATGGTGGCATTTGGGATATTGGCAGTTTGGAGGGATGTCCAAGCTGTCGTATCTGAGCACCTCTGAATGCTGAAAGTTTTCTTTCTTTTTGGGTCATCCTGCCTCACTGGGAAATGGCCCACATGTTAAAAAAAAAAAATACCATACTGTACAATACAAGCAATCCTTACTGAAAGTATCCCCAGCCATAGCTTCATGCTTTCATCCAATTCTGCCCTTGTTCTTATTCTAGCCTTCCTTCAACTCTCATACATAATTGGCAACATATCTTGTCCCATTTTATTTGTATTGTAATCTAAGTAACTTGCTGTATCTTTATCATCTATTCAATCATTCCACAAAACTGAATATCATTGAGCTACTTTAATATGCAGTTCTTTTGTAATTTCCATGGGGAAATGGAAAAGAATTCTTCCTCTGTAAACCATGTGTGTTGTAAGAGGCAACTAAAATGCCTGGAGCAAGGGGCAAGTAACCCATTCTCCTGTATAAATTACTAAATTTAAAAAGAAAACCTTTTGTTTTTCTTCCGAGTTTACCCTGCCTCAGTGGGATACGACCAGTGTGTAGAAAAACAAACTCTCTTGTAATTGTAGTTAATGGCATGAGACATCCTATATAATAGGCTGTGTCTAGTTCTTAAATAGCATGTAAGCCTTATGATTAGTTGCCCAAAATACTTTGCATAGGTGGTGGCTATTTTATATATGTACCTACTATTGTACATTTAACTACTTTTTTTTGTACAGCTCAAAGAAATAAACATTGTTATATACTTAGGGAAAGGGAAGGGAAGGTTGAGTATTGCATTTAAGCTCCTTTGTAAATGCTCTGGTCAAAAGCATTTAAATTCCCTCCATTACCCAGTCCCTGCCTTACAAGACTTTTATTTTCAGTTTTTGGCTTTCAAATTTTGCAACCATTTGTTGGACATAAATGCTGTAAATCAAATTTAATTCAAGGAATGTAACGGTGATGAAATATTGGGTTTACAGTTTACTTGTGTATAATTAGAAAAAATGTAATTATGTATAGCATTGTTGGGAAAACTAACCTGTGCTTGTAAAGGTATTAGTTGAATGTATAGAATTCTTTTATGAAAAAACTTGTACAGTAATTCAGTTGTTTGTTGGCTTGTGGCTGCTACATAATTATAAGCTTGTGAAGCTGTGTTGTGAAAATCTCTGCTTGCAATTACACAGGAATGATGCTCTGCTAGTCATACAATCTGAGGAAAATACGGGTCCCCGACCAGTCCCAAGAGCATCAATGAAATTCCCATCACAGAGAACCAGTCATAATGGTTTACCCAGATCTGCCTCATTGCCTCTCACCAATGGTATACAAAAGAAGCCACCACCACCAAGACCGCCACCACCTAAATTTAATCAATCACAGGTTAGTTTAAAGTTCATAGTGCTGCACTATTCTTCAGTTGTGTTTGAAAGCTTTGTAATATTATATATAAAACACTGTTCAACTTTATTTTTGAGACACACTACTTTCATCATTTTCATTTATTTACTGATTTAAAAAAAATCAAAGGGGACAGAAAATAGCTAGAGGCCTTTTAAGCCCTGACTGGGATGATTTTTAGAAGCTTGGATAACAGAAAAGCAGATAGCATATGTTTATTAGATCATTGTCATTTTAAAGTGAGGGTGGAAAAAATGCACTTTGAAAGGTCAAATAAGGAAGTCAAGTAGGAGTTAGAAAAAATATACTGTCATCTATATTGTGTGTACCATGTACTGTATAAACCTGTTCAGTAATAGCTACTTTAGTTGAACCTATTAATTCATGGGAATAACATTCCTATAGGTTCTGTAAGTCTGGGATCCACGGGTGCCAAAAATTGTCCACATATTTGTATATACAGTAGTACCCCCAGATTTGTGGGGGTTATGTTCCAAGACCACCCACGAATTTAGAAAAACTGCAAATTCTGGACACGGTTAAAAAAAATGCCTATAAATGCCCATTTTTATCATTTAAACCAAAAATATGTCCCCAAAACACTTTAATTTCAAACTCAGCTTCATACATCACCCTTAAAAAAAAAAAGTAAAGATGAACCCATATACAGTACTGTACTGCTATGTCTCCCATAGTGCTAGAATGTAAAATACCGATGTTAACCCCATATGTACTATAATTTATGCAAGCCTGTTTTCTTTTGGTATACTGTAATTCATGCAACCCCATTTTCTTAGGTATACGTACGGTAAATCTGCTGTAATAATTTAATTTAGTAAAAGTGAAGTTAAATGTATGGGTACTCACCACCACTCTACAGCACTAAAAAATTTATACAATATATTTTATATGAAAATTTTGCTGAATTTACATTAATATTTATGTTGCAAAATTATTAAATTATATTTTTCTTAATATTTAGCATTAAAATGCATTAAAAATTATATATTGCCACGAAAAAGCCAAAAAAAAAATCGCGAATTTGCGGGAATTTCTGCAAACAATTATTAGTTAGGTTCTAAGGAAAAAATCCGCAAATTACTGAAGCCGCGTGTATTGTGTGTGTGTGTGTTCGCAATAAAGCTAACAGAATTCTTGGCTTCATATCTTGAAATATAAATAATAGAAGTCCTCAGGTTGTTCTTCAACTCTATATATCCTTGGTTAGGCCTCATTTAGACTATGCTGCTCAGTTCTGGTCACCGTATTACAGAATGGACATAAATGCTTTGGAAAACGTACAGAGGAGGATGACAAAGATGATCCCATGTATCAGAAATCTTCCCTTTGAGGATAGACTGAGGGCCCTGAATCTGCACTCTCTCGAAAGGCGTAGAATTAGGGGGGATATGATCGAGGTGTATAAATGGAAAACAGGAATAAATAAAGGGGATGTAAATAGCGTGCTGAAAATTTCCAACCAAGACAGGACTCGCAGCAATTGTTTCAAGTTGGAAAAATTCAGATTCAGGAAGGATATAGGAAAGCACTGGTTTGGTAATAAGTTGTGGATGAGTGGAACAAACTCCCGAGTACAGTTATTGAGGCTAAAACGTTGTGTAGTTTTAAAAATAGGTTAGATAAAATGCTTGTGCTGCTGGGTCTGGTGCCGTGCTCCTTCCTTGAGTGGAGGTGACCAGACTGGGTGGGTCATTGGGCTAATCCAGTGGGATGGGTCATTGGGCTAATCCAGTGGGGTGGGTCATTGGGCTAATCCAGGGGGGTGGGTCATTGGGCTAATCTGGGGGGGGGGTCATTGGGCTAATCCGGGGAGGAGGGGAACATGGACCTGCTCCGCATGGGTCAGTAGACGTGTTGCAGTGTTCCTTCTTTCTTATGTTCTTATGTGTGTGTGAGAGAGTGAGAGTGAGTGTAATCAGTGCACCACGCAGAAACGAGCGGGTATATACAGAGAAAAATAGCAGTCAGCAGGACTCGATACTGCTACCGAGACAGGCAAGATTCCCAGGCAGCGCTCTATGTAAATTCTGAGGGCATAATCTATCAAAAATTGCTGGGATCTGTTTAATACAGACAGAAATTTGGGTGTAGGAGAACCATTGGGCACATTTTAAATGAAATTGTGGTTTTTCAGCTTAGAGGATATTTGCCAAGTCCATATAGTTGGACACTGTGAATAATTGTAGGCATTTGCTGGATGCTATTCAGCAAAAGTGAATAACTGAAATACACAAAATAGGAAAACCACAAATTTTGGATTTCAGTGTCAGCTGTACTAGTGTCAAAGGCAAGATGTTCTTATTTCTTTTATTAAACAGTATACACGTATTTAAATGTCTGTGTTTAAAGGGATCCAAGTGGAATAAATGAATATTAAGTGCAGTGCAATGTTGATAAAGGTTGGTGGAAAAATTTGGGAGGTTATGTAAAAGGAGGCTATTAAAAGTGAATATATAAAGAGCAAAATAATGAATGAATGAATGTATATCAGACTGGAGGGAGGGAGTAGGAAGTGAGTGTAGCACTATTCAGATATTTGGGAGGATATGTCAGCAGATGGGTCCAGTGAAAGAAGAGGTGAACCATAGAATAGATGATAGGAAAAAGGTAGGTGGTGTTTTGAAGCATCTCTGGAAAAAAGAAATTTATCTGTGGAGGCAAAAAGGAAAGTGTACCAGCATAAAGTGGTAAAGGTTTTCAGCATTAGTGAGGAGAAGGTTGGAGGCAGTGAGATCTCATATTTGAGAACAATGTATGGTGTGGACATTATGCATAGAATTCAGAGCCTATAAATTATGAGAGGGTGTAGTTAGCAAAGGTATAATTCAAAGGACTGAGGGAGGGGTTGTTGAGGTGATTTGGGCATGTAGAGATAATGAAGTGGGATAGGATGACTATGAATCTTGTAAATCTAAGGAAGGAAGGAGATAGGGAGGGAGGGTTAGGGATTATTCCAGGAATGGTTGTAGAGGGAGGGGTTGAAGGTGGTTTGAGTGCTAGGGGCTTGAAGCATCCAGCAGGTTTGTGAGAGCATGTTAAAGCTGAGTGAATGGAGAAGTGCTTTTTATGGCTTGACTGACTAGAGTGAGAGCAAAGTAACATTTGCTAAGGGATTCTAAGAAATCGGTTAGCCAGACTTGACCCCTAGAATTGGGAAGAACAGTGCCTATATTCTGAAGTGGTGAGATTGTTGCAGTTTGGTGGGTCATTTGAACAGAAATTATCAGTTGGAAAAGATTGTTGATTGACGATTGGACATACAAATTTCTCCCATAGTCACCTGTTTGCTGGTGCCCTTGTTCCAATCATTTGTGGCATGCAGCTGATTAGAACACATTTTGGCTGCCCTTGCCTTGGACATTTTTGCTTTCATTGTGGTTTTTATAATTAGTGGGGTGCCCATAGGGATCTTGGGGTACCAAGTCTTCTGAGATTAACAGTTTAATCAGATTTTTAACTGATGCTGGTTATTTTAGTTTGATGTAATAGTATTTTTTTTTTTTTATACTGGTAATTTTTTATTGTTTGCTAATTTTACTTTGAATGTTATTTTGTGTTGTATTTATTTTTTATTGCCTAGAATGTTAAATGATCACCAAAGTCAGTGTGCTCTTCAAACATCAAAACTTCCTCCATTCATCAATACTCAGCATTAGATCAAAGAGAGTTTGAGGTTAACTGTCAAAATATTATTCATTCACTAGTTAGTATGTGCATTACCAAGCTTCAGTATGTAGACAAGGTATAATTTGACAGTTACATGCAGAATATCATTGGTGTAAATAATGTTTAGTTAACAAAAACATTAAACAAGGAGTGTCATTTGTAGTACCTCTCTCTGCTCTCCCAGCATGGCTGACTGGCCATTTCCTGTTGGCTTTGACAGCATGATGCTCATTCTCTATTAGTGGATAAATTGACTGAATAAAATTGATCAAAATTCTGTACAAAAGTTACAAAAAAATTAACCGATTACAAAAATTAAACAAAATTGTACTGCGTATGTATTCCTGGGAGATGAAACTCAATATTCAAGCAGCCAGAATGAAAGTCTTTAACAAGTTGGAGTATATTTATAAATACTGTAAAGATTTATGCTTAGTGTGATGCATTTAATGCATTACTGATCGTTTGAATAGTACAGTATATATTTTATAATCCATTAGTAAAGTATTTTACAAACTTGTCAGTCCATTTTGTAAAATTAAGAAAAAATATACTGCCATGTACTGTTTTTTTTTTTTTTTGACATTTTTTATACCAGAACATAATTATTAAAATTTTGCTTTGGAAGTGCAGAATTATTCTGATTCAGAGTTATTATATTGTTGTGGGAGCATTAATAGGAAAATTTGTTATTGACTTCAGTCAGTTATGCTGGAATCATTTAACTGTACACTCTCATAGTTAATGGTATGTTTTTGACACTGCCCTCTGATTGTAGTGCAGAATTTAACTTTCATGAGATATGGTTCTTGAGTCTTGCAAGTTTGAAAATGTAGTTAGCATTAGTAATGTGTGTGTGGCTCAAGACAGAGGACACTCTTCTTGCTCACCAATAACATGCCTTGCTTGTTTCCTGCAGCCCACCCTGGAAAGACCACACCCAATTTTTCAGAGATTGCATAAGTTTTCAGTTAGAAAGGTCAGTAGATATTCTTGCAAGTGGTATGGTTTCCCTTCTTGCTTGAAATTTTATTATTTTGCCCAAGATTAAGATACTTTTCACTTTTGGAGAGCAAGTTAGCTTGTGTATGAAGTGTATGATGGTGTGCAGGTGAGTACTGTTCCTCTTGCGTGCTTTAACTTTTACAATTTTCTGCAGTGGTCCACCCCCAATACCCCCTTCCCCTCTTTTACCCTAGTATCAGTGCTTTAAAAATCCATTATTGTGTCATGTGAAGGAATGTGTTGCTACTCTGCCTTTAATTAAATATTATACATCATAAGTAGATTTTGATTCATACAGTATTAACTATCTGATAGCCACCTCCTGGTTGTCTGATCTCTTTAGAAAAGATATTCAGTTTATCATTTCCCTTGACATGTTAAAGTGCTTTTGTTTATTGTAATGTCTGCTCTGTATATATCTTATAAAGTCTCCAGATTGTTAATTTCTGTAACAGTGAATATGCAATGCAAGATTATTGCAGTTAAATACTATGCAGTAGATTGATAAAAAATGACAGTATTAACCCTTTCGCTGTTGCAATCCCCCAAAATTAAAAGTGCCGATACTCATAATTTAAAAAATCTGAAACGATAAAGACTCCATTTCTGAAAATAATGATACCAAAAATGTGAAATTTGATGGAAAACGGGGAATTATGCAGTCACAAAGTTGGCAGTGTGGACACAGTTTATGCATAGGCAAATTTACCCAATTTGAACCATCTTTTAAGCCAATTCCAAATTATTTAACTAATGTGCCTTCTGTTCTATCAGTTGACTGCCCATTTATCTATCAGAACTACCCTATAATGTGCACAGAAGTTAGTAACTTTGCAAATTTGAAACAAATTTCAATTTTAAAAAATGAATGGTTTTGAAAACCGACAAGTTGAAGAATTGAGACACTTATGCAACACATGGGAATCTTTATTGAAGAAACGTTTCGCCACACAGTGGCTTCATCAGTCCAATACAAAGTAGAAATGGGTAAGGAGAGTAGAAGTTTGAGGTAATCAGTCCCTCAACCTGGAATCGATGTGTTCAGTCCATCACCCTTGTAGGAAGTGCAGCACAGGGCCAGAGAGGTGGCAGTATATAAGCCACCTCTCTGGCCCTGTGCTGCACTTCCTACAAGAGTGATGGACTGAACACATCGATTCCAGGTTGAGGGACTGATTACCTCAAACTTCTACTCTCCTTACCCATTTCTACTTTGTATTGGACTGATGAAGCCACTGTGTGGCGAAACGTTTCTTCAATAAAGATTCCCATGTGTTGCATAAGTGTCTCAATTCTTCAATTTTAAAAAAGCAACCCAGGCCTCTCCTGTATAATTCTCTCCAGTTTTGAATCCTTCATCACAAAAAAAACTGAAGTTAGTGATCTCAGATAAGGAAAAATATAGCCAAGAATGATTGGTCATGGTTTATGCTGTCCCAGTAATTGAAGCAGACCTAGTGAAAATCCATAAAACAGACTAGGGGACACTTCTTCCCTTGTGAAAATTGCCAAAAATCTAATGTTTCCTCCAGTTTGTCATATTTCAAGGTATTTAGTTGCAAACTTACCAAAAGTCATCTCCATATAACTAGTATGTCTTCCATTCTATCAGTTCATACCAAGAAATAAACGACAAAACTATAAAAACCTCCTTAAAGTTTGCTATTTTAAACCAAACAAAAGGTCAGAGGTTTGCTCTTCCCATCATGCATTGCATGGGGCAAGATTTATTTTTATACTGTACATATTCACTGAACATTCACTGCACAGACCCATCCTCTCGTGTCTAGGTAAAATTTACCCCTTGCAACATATTTGAGTGTGCTGCATTTAAAACGTAGATCTGTGTGAACGACACTGGCATCAATAATGTAGGCCTACTTGGGAGACCGTGAAAGGGTTAAGTGATTAGACAATTTCTTTTTGACTTTTGTATTTGGTTAATTTTTAATTTTAGAAAGTTGGACTGCTTTAGGCAACTGTCATCATAGTGTGTAAGTTAACTTTTGGTATTAGACTTTAATGTATTCTAATTGTTGAGTAATGCAATTTATTTCTGAAATGTAGTTTATTTTCCAATTAGTGAGCATAAAGTAAAATAATGAATTTTAATCTAAGGCAAATTTTACTAGCAAGTGTATATTGCTAGGTTATTTGATACATTGCTATATACAGCCTCTCCCCACTTAGCGACGGACTCATTTACCGACGACTCAGACTTACGACGGGCTCTCTGATGAGTATGCATACATAAGTAATATATAATAGAGCTCATTTCCTCTATTCTTTTTATTACAGTATACAGTACACTACTGTATAAACATTTAAAAATATACCAAAAATGTTATATATGGTGCAAAGGTACATTACAACAATATCAAAGATGGTTGATACAAACCCACTACCATTATGGTATGCTCCTTGCGTAGCTACAAATTCGTTTACCAGTGTTGTCTTAGGAATGGAACTCCATCGTTAAGTGAGGAGAGACTGTATAAATAATAATCTATTTATAATCTAAAGCCATTAAGTAAATATAATCTGCTCATTTCTTGTACAGAAAACCCATCATCAGTTAGAGCCAAATAATTCATCCAAGAGTAGCAATGTTGTTGGAGGCATGTTTGGCAAATTGCGTGGTCCTCCACCCTCCCGTCCCAGACCTTCTCCTGTCCACAACACAGTGTCTGCCCCAAGCACACCTGTGTGTGAAGCTTCCTTAATAGACTTTTCATCACCACCTGGCTCACCCACAAGAAGATCTGGCAGTGATGGTCTCAGTGTTAACAGTTTTGGTAGTGAATCCTCTACAGGAAACCAGAGCTCAGGCTTTGATGACATTTTTGATCCTTTTGGCTCTATTCAAGAACCCAATGCTTTTATACCACCCGTAAGGGTGGGGGGATCCTCTTTTTATTCTAGTGCTCCAGCAGCTCATACTGGAACAGAGATAAATGAAAACCAAGATCCATTTGATATGTTGGCTCGCAGGGCAGACCTAAACAATGTTCAAACACACAAACCTCAAGTTTCGGCTATGCCAACACAGAATACTTCACATTCATCTACATTTATTAGTTCATTAAGACAATCAGCTACTCAAAATAATTACAGTAAATCAGAACAAAAGAACTTCAGACCTACAATTATCCGTCCAAAGGCACCAGTTTCAAGTAGTCAGGTTGAAAGTGCAGGCGACAGTAGCATTAGTATGATCAGTCAGTATTCAGATTTGGGAAGTATTGACTGGAGTGCTGCATCCAAAGGTTCAAGTACAAATGTGAAGTCCTCCAGTGGATGGGATGCTGGCACCACCAGTATAATAGCACAGACTATTCCTGAAGAACCTCCACCTCTACCTCCACGACCAGAAGCTGAGGTGACAATGCTAAATTCTTGTGTATTTACACTTTTAAAATGGATAAGAGTATGGTGAAGTTCATAATCAGATCTGTTTGATTATTTTAAATTTTATAGTATTTTTCAAGATTTTTTACTTGTATGCTCTAGTCTTCATATTCTTTTAATATCTGGCATAGACTTTTTATTTTATTTTTATTATCACACCGGCCGATTCCCACCAAGGCAGGGTGGCCCGAAAAAGAAAAACTTTCACCATCATTCACTCCATCACTGTCTTGCCAGAAGGGTGCTTTACACTACAGTTTTTAAACTGCAACATTAACACCCCTCCTTCAGAGTGCAGGCACTGTACTTCCCATCTCCAGGACTCAAGTCCGGCCTGCCGGTTTCCCTGAATCCCTTCATAAATGTTACTTTGCTCACACTCCAACAGCACGTCAAGTATTAAAAACCATTTGTCTCCATTCACTCCTATCAAACACGCTCACGCATGCCTGCTGGAAGTCCAAGCCCCTCGCACACAAAACCTCCTTTACCCCCTCCCTCCAACCCTTCCTAGGCCGACCCCTACCCCGCCTTCCTTCCACTACAGACTGATACACTCTTGAAGTCATTCTGTTTCGCTCCATTCTCTCTACATGTCCGAACCACCTCAACAACCCTTCCTCAGCCCTCTGGACAACAGTTTTGGTAATCCCGCACCTCCTCCTAACTTCCAAACTACGAATTCTCTGCATTATATTCACACCACACATTGCCCTCAGACATGACATCTCCACTGCCTCCAGCCTTCTCCTCGCTGCAACATTCATCACCCACGCTTCACACCCATATAAGAGCGTTGGTAAAACTATACTCTCATACATTCCCCTCTTTGCCTCCAAGGACAAAGTTCTTTGTCTCCACAGACTCCTAAGTGCACCACTCACTCTTTTTCCCTCATCAATTCTATGATTCACCTCATCTTTCATAGACCCATCCGCTGACACGTCCACTCCCAAATATCTGAATACGTTCACCTCCTCCATACTCTCTCCCTCCAATCTGATATTCAATCTTTCATCACCTAATCTTTTTGTTATCCTCATAACCTTACTCTTTCCTGTATTCACCTTTAATTTTCTTCTTTTGCACACCCTACCAAATTCATCCACCAATCTCTGCAACTTCTCTTCAGAATCTCCCAAGAGCACAGTGTCATCAGCAAAGAGCAGCTGTGACAACTCCCACTTTGTGTGTGATTCTTTATCTTTTAACTCCACGCCTCTTGCCAAGACCCTCGCATTTACTTCTCTTACAACCCCATCTATAAATATATTAAACAACCACGGTGACATCACACATCCTTGTCTAAGGCCTACTTTTACTGGGAAAAAATTTCCCTCTTTCCTACATACTCTAACTTGAGCCTCACTATCCTCGTAAAAACTCTTCACTGCTTTCAGTAACCTACCTCCTACACCATACACTTGCAACATCTGCCACATTGCCCCCCTATCCACCCTGTCATACGCCTTTTCCAAATCCATAAATGCCACAAAGACCTCTTTAGCCTTATCTAAATACTGTTCACTTATATGTTTCACTGTAAACACCTGGTCCACACACCCCCTACCTTTCCTAAAGCCTCCTTGTTCATCTGCTATCCTATTCTCCGTCTTACTCTTAATTCTTTCAATTATAACTCTACCATACACTTTACCAGGTACACTCAACAGACTTATCCCCCTATAATTTTTGCACTCTCTTTTATCCCCTTTGCCTTTATACAAAGGAACTATGCATGCTCTCTGCCAATCCCTAGGTACCTTACCCTCTTCCATACATTTATTAAATAATTGCACCAACCACTCCAAAACTATATCCCCACCTGCTTTTAACATTTCTATCTTTATCCCATCAATCCCGGCTGCCTTACCCCCTTTCATTTTACCTACTGCCTCACGAACTTCCCCCACACTCACAACTGGCTCTTCCTCACTCCTACAAGATGTTATTCCTCCTTGCCCTATACACGAAATCACAGCTTCCCTATCTTCATCAACATTTAACAATTCCTCAAAATATTCCTTCCATCTTCCCAATACCTCTAACTCTCCATTTAATAACTCTCCTCTCCTATTTTTAACTGACAAATCCATTTGTTCTCTAGGCTTTCTTAACTTGTTAATCTCACTCCAAAACTTTTTCTTATTTTCAACAAAATTTGTTGATAACATCTCACCCACTCTCTCATTTGCTCTCTTTTTACATTGCTTCACCACTCTCTTAACTTCTCTCTTTTTCTCCATATACTCTTCCCTCCTTGCATCACTTCTACTTTGTAAAAACTTCTCATATGCTAACTTTTTCTCCCTTACTACTCTCTTTACATCATCATTCCACCAATCGCTCCTCTTCCCTCCTGCACCCACTTTCCTGTAACCACAAACTTCTGCTGAACACTCTAACACTACATTTTTAAACCTACCCCATACCTCTTCGACCCCATTGCCTATGCTCTCATTAGCCCATCTATCCTCCAATAGCTGTTTATATCTTACCCTAACTGCCTCCTCTTTTAGTTTATAAACCTTCACCTCTCTCTTCCCTGATGTTTCTATTCTCCTTGTATCCCATCTACCTTTTACTCTCAGTGTAGCTACAACTAGAAAGTGATCTGATATATCTGTGGCCCCTCTATAAACATGTACATCCTGAAGTCTACTCAACAGTCTTTTATCTACCAATACATAATCCAACAAACTACTGTCATTTCGCCCTACATCATATCGTGTATACTTATTTATCCTCTTTTTCTTAAAATATGTATTACCTATAACTAAACCCCTTTCTATACAAAGTTCAATCAAAGGGCTCCCATTATCATTTACACCTGGCACCCCAAACTTACCTACCACACCCTCTCTAAAAGTTTCTCCTACTTTAGCATTCAAGTCCCCTACCACAATTACTCTCTCACTTGGTTCAAAGGCTCCTATACATTCACTTAACATCTCCCAAAATCTCTCTCTCTCCTCTGCATTCCTCTCTTCTCCAGGTGCATACACGCTTATTATGACCCACTTCTCGCATCCAACCTTTACTTTAATCCACATAATTCTTGAATTTACACATTCATATTCTCTTTTCTCCTTCCATAACTGATCATTTAACATTACTGCTACCCCTTCCTTTGCTCTAACTCTCTCAGATACTCCAGATTTAATCCCATTTATTTCCCCCCACTGAAACTCTCCTACCCCCTTCAGCTTTGTTTCGCTTAGGGCCAGGACATCCAACTTCTTTTCATTCATAACATCAGCAATCATCTGTTTCTTGTCATCCGCACTACATCCACGCACATTTAAGCAACCCAGTTTTATAAAGTTTTTCTTCTTCTCTTTTTTAGTAATTGTATACAGGAGAAGGGGTTACTAGCCCATTGCTCCCGGCATTTTAGTCGCCTCATACGACACGCATGGCTTACGGAGGAAAGATTCTTTTCCACTTCCCCATGGACAATAGAAGAAATAAAAAAGAACAAGAGCTATTTAGAAAAAGGAGAAAAACCTAGATGTATGTATATATATATATGCATGTGCGTGTCTGTGAAGTGTGCCCAAAGTGTAAGTAGGAGTAGCAAGATATCCCTGTTATCTTAGCGTGTTTATGAGACAGAAAAAGAAACCAGCAATCCTACCATCATGCAAAACAGTTACAGGTTTTTGTTTCACAGTCATCTGGCAGGACGGTAGTACTTCCCTGGGTGGTTGCTGTCTACCCACCTACTATTAGGTAGTAGGTTGGTAGAGTAGGTAGTAGCATAGACTTTTATCCTCATAAATTTTTTTAGTTAAATTCAGTTGTAAAAATATAGCATTCATAATAAACTTAGTTTTGAATATTGAACACCAGTTTTCTAGTCATTATAATTAATCTTGTTTTCTAGACTGAAACCACAAAGTATATCTGTAGGACTAGTGTTTTGTCATTATCTGTTTGTAGTTCAAGAGCAGAGATATGCTCACATTGTTTTGTCTTTAGTGTTTAATTTGTCACACAATTTTTGTAGTTTCTGGTGTTTGTAGCACTTGCTACTTTACTCTAGATTCATTTTCATTTTTCTACCACTTTTTGATATCCTTTTGCAACAGTTTTTTCTTGGTTAAAAATGATGGTACAGTGGACCCTCTAGTTTCGGCCGTAATCCATTCTAGAAGCTCTGCCGAAACTCAAATTGTTCAAAAGTCAAAGCAACATTTCCCATAAGAAATAATGTAAATCCAATTAATCTGTTTCAGACACCCAAAAATATTCACAAAATTTTTTTTTTTTTTTAAGAATAAATATAGTTTGCATACAGAAAACAATGAGAAATAAATATAATTTTTTTTTTTGAACAAACCGGCCGTATCCCACCAAGGCAGGGTGGCCGAAAAACGAAAGTTTTTCTTTTTAAATTTAGTAATTTGTACAGGAGAAATGGTTACTAGCCCCTTGCTCCCGGCATTTAAGTCGCCTCTTACAACACGCATGGCTTACGGAGGAAGAATTCTGTTCCACTTCCTCATGGAGATAAGAGGAAATAAACAAGAACTAGAAAGAAAATAAAAGAAAACCCAGAGGGGTGTGTATATACAAATATGCTTGTACATGTATGTGTAGTATGACCTAAGTGTAAGAAGAAGTAGCAAGACATACCTGAAATCTTGCATGTTTATGAGACAGAAAAAAGACACCAGCAGTCCTACCATCATGTAAAACAATTACAGGTTTCCGTTTTACATTCACTTGGCAGGACGGTAGTACCTCCCTGGGTGGTTGCTGTCTACAACCTACTACCTCAAATACGTAAATATAAACATTACATACCTTTATTGAAGACTCTTATTGGCTTATGGAAGACAGGGAGGAGAGTTTGTTTGGAAACAGGACAAGATACTCCTTCAGCATGATGCTAATATCAACTCTATGGCTTATTTGTCTATCACAATTGATCTAATATGACCTAATAAACAGTATTAATAACATAGAAACATGATACGTATATACTCTGAAATGAATAAAGTACGTTATTACATATGTCATGAGTGGTGGTGGTGGTGGTGGTTGTTGGGATTTATAGGGCCACTGGTGGTGATGGCTTCAGAGATGTTGTCAGTGGCCTTTTATGCCTCCAATAACATTGGAGGAATTAGTTTCATGTCCTTTTTCTATCGCTTAATCGCTTAACTTACTTGCTACACTCTTAATGCTACACTTTATAGCTGGCTGCGCTATAGCCTTTATCGACTCCTGTTGCTTTAGTATCATACATATTGTAGAATCACTGAATCGCTGAAGAAGGCACATTCTCCCCTCTCTCTCCCTGCTCCACTTTCGTACTTTGCGGCTGAAACTCAAGGTTCTGCTCGAAACTCAAGACAAAATTTAGCCCAAAAAAGTGACTGAAACTCAAAACGGCCGAAACTCTAGGTTCCACTGTATCTTGTTTTGTTAACGCTAAATAATAGTCATCTCTCTTCTCCTATCATTATATAATCTTAAATAGTTATCATGTCTGTTTTTTCTTCCTTCAGCCAACAATTTTATTTTTAGTATTTTCAGCCTTTCTTAGTAACATATTTTTTCTTAGCTCCTGAAGTTATTATGTAGTATGTCTAGAATTTTTTTCTAGAATATGCAGTAAATCAAAAATAGGAAATATATTTTTTGTATGTGCACAAGTCTTACTCTTTATTATTTAATAAATATGCCTGCCTTACAGGATGAGGATGAAGACAGACCACATGGCATTGCTGAGTTTGATTTTGTTGCTTCCCAGTCAGGTGATCTGGATTTTAAGGTATGACTTAATAATTTTAAAAGCAATACTTTTTTTTTTTTTAAGCAATGTTATCTTTTACCAGTCTTACACATTCACTCTTATTTATAGTTAAATATTAATTTTTATCCTTAATGCATTGTTCCTCTTCCTTCTTTGATGAACTTTATTGATGATAGTTACTGTGCATGTCTAGGTATGGGGAACTCTGTAAGACTTCTTTACAAAAAAAATAACATGTATACTTATACAAAAACCATCTGCTATATGGTAATTAGTAGTCTCAAAAGATTTTGTTGAACACTAGTCATCTCTCAGTGAGGTAGGGTCCCCCCCCCCTCCAAAAAAAAAATCACCACATTTCTTTCAAACAGGACATCTCCACAACTTCTGCCCTACCCCTTCATTGCTTCAACATTTAAAGACCATGCTTTGCCTTCAATAAAGTGTTATTACCATTATTCTCTGGTGTATTCCCTCTTTTTGCCATATTTCCCCTTTTTTTTGCTTCCATAGATTCTTTTCTTTCCACAGGTGCCTCAACTTACCATCTACCTTCTCTCCTCGCCACCATCTACCGTGTCTCCTCGCCACCATCTACCGTCTCTCCTCGCCACCATCTACCGTCTCTCCTCACCACCATCTACCTTCTCTCCTCGCCACCATCTACCATCTCTCCTCACCACCATTTACCATTTCTCCTCACCACCTTCTACCTTCTCTCCTCGCCACCATCTACCCTCTCTCCTCACCACCATCTACCTTCTCTGAAAGACCCACCTACGTGTCTTTGAGACCCATCTGCCAACATCTAGTCAGCAGATTCAAAAGATTTGGTACTAGGCATTTATAATGGTCATTGGTTGCTTGTTGTTTTGTGTTACCACTCCCAGTCACTGCCCCCATCTGTTGTATATTCTAGCTACTTTCCCTTCACTTTTCTCTATAACCTGTTAATGGTCCAAGTTGTACCGAAATGTTTTCACAAGTCGGCTGTCTCCCACTGAGGCAGAGTGACCCAAATATAAAGAAAATCCCCCAAAAGAAAATACTTTCATTATTCAACACTTTCACCTCACTCATGCATAATCACTGTCTTTGTAGAGGCACCCAGATACAACAGTTTAGAAGCATATATAAAGATATATAACATATCCCTCAAAACTTCCAGTATCCCAAACCCCTCCTTTAAAGTGCAGGCATTGTACTTCCCATTTCCAGTACTCTAGTCTGGCTATATAAAAATAACCGGTTTCCCTGAATCCCTTCACTAAATACTACACTGCTTACACTCCAACAGCTCATCATGTCCCAAAAACCATTAGTCACCATTCACTCCTATCTAACATGCTCACGCACGCTTGCTGGAAGTCAAAGCCCCTCGTCCACAAAACCTCCTTTACCCCCTCCCTCCAACCTTTTCGAGGACGACCCCTACTCCGCCTTCCTTCCCATACAGATTTATACGCTCTCCAAGTCATTCTAATTTGATCCAGTCTCTCTATATGACCAAACCACCTCACCAACCCCTCTTCAACCCTCTGACATGCAGTGATTGTGTGTGAGTGAGGTGAAAGTGTTTAATGATGATGAAAGTATTTTCTTTTTGGGTTACCCTGCCTCGGTGGGAGACGGCCGACTTGTTGAAAATAAAAAAAATTATGTATATACAGTGGTACCTCGAGTTTCGGCCATAATTCATTCCAGAAGGCTGTTCGAGTGCCTTTACCGAATGAATTTGCTCCCATAAGGAATAATGTAAATTAGATTAGTCCATTTCAGACCCCCAAAAATACACTTAAAAAAGCACTTACAATAATACACTTACATAATTGTTCGAGTTGGTAGCTGTATGAAACTCTGGGTACCACTGTATATGTATATATACATACATACATACTTCTACTTACACTTAGGTCACACTACACATACATGTACATGTTTATTTATACACACTCATCTGAGTTTTCTTTGATTTTATCTTAATAGTTCTTGGTCTTATTACTTTTCCTTTTATATCCATGGGGAAGTGGAATAAGAATCTTTCCTCCGTAAGCCATGCGTGTTGCAAAAGTCAACTAAAATGCCGGGAACAGTGGGCTAGTAACCCCTTTTCCTGTAAAGATTACTAAAAAGAATAAGAAGAAGAAAATTGTCAAAGTGGGAAGTCTGAATGTGCGTGGATGTTGTGCAAATGATAAGAGATGATTGTGGATGTTATGAATGAGAAGAAACTGGATGTCCTGGCTTTAAGTGAAACAAAGCTGAAGGGGGTGGGAGAGTTTCAATGGAGAGGAATAAATGGGATTAGGTCAGGGGTTTCAAATAGAGTTAGAGCTAAAGAAGGAGTAGCAATAATGTTGAAGGATAAGCTATGGCAGGAAAAGAGGGACTACAAATGCATAAATTCAAGGATTATGTGGAGTAAAATAAAGATTGGATGTGAAAAGTGGAGAAAATTGTCAAAGTGGGAAGTCTGAATGTGCATTGATGTTGTGCAAATGATAAGAGATGATTGTGGATGTTATGAATGAGAAGAAACTGGATGTCCTGGCTTTAAGTGAAACAAAGCTGAAGGGGGTGGGAGAGTTTCAATGGAGAGGAATAAATGGGATTAGGTCAGGGGTTTCAAATAGAGTTAGAGCTAAAGAAGGAGTAGCAATAATGTTGAAGGATAAGCTATGGCAGGAAAAGAGGGACTACAAATGCATAAATTCAAGGATTACGTGGAGTAAAATAAAGATTGGATGTGAAAAGTGGGTTATAGTAAGCGTATATGCACCTGGAGAAGAGAGAAGTGTAGAGGAGAGAGAGAGATTCTGGAAAATGTTGAGTGAATGCGTGGGGAGTTTTGAATCAAGTGTGAGAGTAATGGTGGTTGGGGATTTCAATGCTAAAGTGGGTAAAAATGTTATGGAGGGAGTAGTAGGTAAATTTGGGGTGCCAGGGGTAAATGTAAATGGGGAGCCTTTAATTGAGCTATATGTAGAAAGAAATTTGGTAATAAGTAATACATATTTTATGAAAAAGAGGATAAATAAATATACAAGGTATGATGTAGCACGTAATGAAAGTAGTTTGTTAGATTATGTATTGGTGGATAAAAGGTTGATGGGTAGGCTCCAGGATGTACATGTTTATAGAGGGGCAACTGATATATCAGATCATTATTTAGTTGTAGCTACAGTTAGAATAAGAGGTAGATGGGAAAAGAGGAAGGTGGCAACAACAAGTAAGAGGGAGGTGAAAGTGTATAAACTAAGGGAGGAGGAAGTTTCAGGCGAGATATAAGCGACTATTGGCAGAAAGGTGGGCTAGTGCAAAGATGAGTAGTGGGGGGGTTGAAGAGGGTTTGAATAGTTTTAAAAATGCAGTATTAGAATGTGGGGCAGAAGTTTGTGGTTATAGGAGGGTGGGGGCAGGAGGAAAGAAGAGTGATTGGTGGAATGATGAAGTAAAGGGTGTGATAAAAGAGAAAAATTTAGCTTATGAGAGGTTTTTACAAAGCAGAAGTGTTATAAGAAGAGCAGAGTATATGGAGAGTAAAAGAAAGGTGAAGAGAGTGGTGAGAGAGTGCAAAAGGAGAGCAGATGAAAGAGTGGGAGAGGCACTGTCAAGAAATTTTAATGAAAATAAGAAAAAATTTTGGAGTGAGTTAAACAAGTTAAGAAAGCCTAGGGAAAGTATGGATTTGTCAGTTAAAAATAGAGTAGGGGAGTAGTAGATGGGGAGAGGGAGGTATTAGGTAGATGGCGAGAATATTTTGAGGAACTTTTAAATGTTGAGGAAGAAAGGGAGGCGGTAATTTCATGCACTGGCCAGGGAGGTATACCATCTTTTAGGAGTGAAGAAGAGCAGAATGTAAGTGTGGTGGAGGTACGTGAGGCATTACGTAGAATGAAAAGGGGTAAAGCAGCTGGAACTGATGGGATCGTGACAGAAATGTTAAAAGCAGGGGGGGATATAGTGTTGGAGTGGTTGGTACTTTTGTTTAATAAGTGTATGAAAGAGGGGAAGGTACCTAGGGATTGGCGGAGAGCATGTATAGTCCCTTTATATAAAAGGAAAGGGGAAAAAAGAGATTGTAAAAATTATAGAGGAATAAGTTTACTGAGTATACCAGGAAAAGTATACGGTAGAGTTATAATTGAAAGAATTAGAGGTAAGACAGAATGTAGAATTGCGGATGAGCAAGGAGGCTTCAGAGTGGGTAGGGGATGTGTAGATCAAGTGTTTACATTGAAGCATATATGTGAACAGTATTTAGATGAAGGTAGGGAAGTTTTTATTGCATTTATGGATTTAGAAAAGGCATATGATAGTGGATAGAGGAGCAATGTGGCAGATGTTGCAAGTTTATGGAATAGGTGGTAAGTTACTAAATGCTGTAAAGAGCTTTTATGAGGATAGTGAGGCTCAGGTTAGGGTGTGTAGAAGAGAGGGAGAATACTTCCCAGTAAAAGTAGGTCTTAGACAGGGATGTGTAATGTCACCATGGTTGTTTAATATATTTATAGATGGGGTTGTAAAAGAAGTAAATGCTAAGGTGTTCGGGAGAGGGGTGGGATTAAATTATGGGGAATCAAATTCAAAATGGGAATTGACACAGTTACTTTTTGCTGATGATACTGTGCTTATGGGAGATTCTAAAGAAAAATTGCAAAGGTTAGTGGATGAGTTTGAGAATGTGTGTAAAGGTAGAAAGTTGAAAGTGAACATAGAAAAGAGTAAGGTGATGAGGGTATCAAATGATTTAGATAAAGAAAAATTGGATATCAAATTGGGGAGGAGGAGTATGGAAGAAGTGAATGTTTTCAGATACTTGGGAGTTGACGTGTCGGCAGATGGATTTATGAAGGATGAGGTTAATCATAGAATTGATAAGGGAAAAAAGGTGAGTGGTGCGTTGAGGTATATGTGGAGTCAAAAAACGTTATCTATGGAGGCAAAGAAGGGAATGTATGAAAGTATAGTAGTACCAACACTCTTATATGGATGTGAAGCTTGGGTGGTAAATGCAGCAGCGAGGAGACGGTTGGAGGCAGTGGAGATGTCCTGTCTAAGGGCAATGTGTGGTGTAAATATTATGCAGAAAATTTGGAGTGTGGAAATTAGGAGAAGGTGTGGAGTTAATAAAAGCATTAGTCAGAGGGCAGAAGAGGGGTTGTTGAGGTGGTTTGGTCATTTAGAGAGAATGGATCAAAGTAGAATGACATGGAAAGCATATAAATCTATACGGGAAGGAAAGAGGGGTAGGGGTCGTCCTCGAAAGGGTTGGAAAGAGGGGGTAAAGGAGGTTTTGTGGGCGAGGGGCTTGGACTTCCAGCAAGCGTGCATGAGCGTGTGAGATAGGAGTGAATAGAGACGAATGATACTTGGGACCTGACGATCTGTTGGAGTGTGAGCAGGGTAATATTTAGTGAAGGGATTCAGGGAAACCGGTTATTTTCTTATAGTCGGACTTGAGTCCTGGAAATGGGAAGTACAATGCCTGCACTTTAAAGGAGGGGTTTGGGATATTGGCAGTTTGGAGGGATATGTTGTGTATCTTTATACGTATATGCTTCTAAACTGTTGTATTCTGAGCACTTCTGCAAAAGCAGTGATAATGTGTGAGTGTGGTGAAAGTGTTGAATGATGATGAAAGTATTTTCTTTTTGGGGATTTTCTTTCTTTTTTGGGTCACCCTGCCTCGGTGGGAGACGACCAACTTGTTGAAAAAAAAAATATATATATATTTTTTTTTTTTTTTCAACAAGTCGGTCGTCTCCCACCGAGGCAGGGTGACCCAAAAAACAAGAAAGAAAATCCCCCCCAAAAAATACTTTCATCATCATTCAACACTTTCACCACACTCACACATTATCACTGCTTTTGCAGAGGTGCTCAGAATACAACAGTTTAGAAGCATATACATATAAAGATACACAACATATCCCTCCAAACTGCCAATATCCCAAACCCCTCCTTTAAAGTGCAGGCATTGTACTTCCCATTTCCAGGACTCAAGTCCGACTATAAGAAAATAACCGGTTTCCCTGAATCCCTTCACTAAATATTACCCTGCTCACACTCCAACAGATCGTCAGGTCCCAAGTATCATTCGTCTCCATTCACTCCTATCTAACACGCTCATGCACGCTTGCTGGAAGTCCAAGCCCCTCGCCCACAAAACCTCCTTTACCCCCTCTTTCCAACCCTTTCGAGGACGACCCCTACCCCTCTTTCCTTCCCCTATAGATTTATATGCTTTCCATGTTATTCTACTTTGATCCATTCTCTCTAAATGACCAAACCACCTCAACAACCCCTCTTCTGCCCTCTGACTAATGCTTTTATTAACTCCACACCTTCTCCTAATTTCCACACTCAGAATTTTCTGCATAATATTTACACCACACATTGCCCTTAGACAGGACATCTCCACTGCCTCCAGCCGTCTCCTTGTTGCTGCATTTACTACCCAAGCTTCACATCCATATAAGAGTGTTGGTACTACTATACTTTCATACATTCCCTTCTTTGCCTCCATAGATAACGTTTTTTGACTCCACATATACTTCAACGCACCACTCACCTTTTTTCCCTCATCAATTCTATGATTAACCTCATCCTTCATAAATCCATCCGCCGACACGTCAACTCCCAAGTATCTGAAAACATTCACTTCTTCCATACTCCTCCCCAATTTGATATCTAATTTTTCTTTATCTAAATCATTTGATACCCTCATCACCTTAATCTTTTCTATGTTCACTTTCAACTTTCTACCTTTACACACATTCTCAAACTCATCCACTAACCTTTGCAATTTTTCTTTAGAATCTGCCATAAGCACAGTATCATCTGCAAAAAGTAACTGTGTCAATTCCCATTTTGAATTTGATTCCCCATAATTTAATCCCACCCCTCTCCCGAACACCCTAGCATTTACTTCTTTTACAACCCCATCTATAAATATATTAAACAACCATGGTGACATTACACATCCCTGTCTAAGACCTACTTTTACCGGGAAGTATTCTCCCTCTCTTCTACACACCCTAACCTGAGCCTCACTATCCTCATAAAAGCTCTTTACAGCATTTAGTAACTTACCACCTATTCCATAAAGTTTCAACATCTGCCACATTGCTCCTCTATCCACTCTATCATATGCCTTTTCTAAATCCATAAATGCAATAAAAACTTCCCTACCTTTATCCAAATACTGTTCACATATATGCTTCAATGTAAACACTTGATCTACACATCCCCTACCCACTCTGAAGCCTCCTTGCTCATCCGCAATTCTACATTCTGTCTTACCTCTAATTCTTTCAATTATAACTCTACCGTATACTTTTCCTGGTATACTCAGTAAACTTATTCCTCTATAATTTTTACAATCTCTTTTGTCCTCTTTCCCTTTATTTAAAGGGACTACACATGCTCTCCGCCAATCCCTAGGTACCTTCCCCTCTTTCATACATTTATTAAACAAAAGTACCAACCACTCCAACACTATATCCCCCCCTGCTTTTAACATTTCTGTCATGATCCCATCAGTTCCAGCTGCTTTACCCCCTTTCATTCTACGTAATGCCTCACGTACCTCCACCACACTTACATTCTGCTCTTCTTCACTCCTAAAAGATGGTATACCTCCCTGACCAGTGCATGAAATTACTGCCTCTTTCTTCCTTAACATTTAAAAGTTCCTCAAAATATTCTCACCATCTACCTAATACCTCCATCTCCCCATCTACTAACTCCCCTACTCTGTTTTTAACTGACAAATCCAGTCTTTCCCTAGGCTTTCTTAACTTGTTTAACTCACTCCAAAATTTTTTCTTATTTTCATTAAAATTTCTTGACAGTGCCTCTCCCACTCTATCATCTGCTCTCCTTTTGCACTCTTTCACCACTCTCTTTACCTTTCTTTTACTTTCCATATACTCTGCTCTTCTTATAACACTTCTGCTTTGTAAAAACCTCTCATAAGCTACCTTTTTCCCTGAATCCCTTCACTAAATATTAACCTGCTCACACTCCAACAGATCATCAGGTCCCAAATACCATTTGTCTCCATTCACTCCTATCGAACACGCTCATGCACGCCTGCTGGAAGTCCAAGCCCTTCGCCCACAAAACCTCCCTTACTCCCTTCCTTCCAACCTTTTTGAGGACGACCCCTACCCCGCCTTCGTTCCTCTACAGATTTATATGCTCTCCATGTCATTCTACTTTGATCCATTCTCTCTAAATGACCAAACCACCTCAACAACCCCTCTTCAGCCCTCTGACTAATACCAAATCAGGGTGACACAGAGAAGAAAACACATTGACTTATAATCACTGGCTGTCTTTACAGAAGTGTGATGATATCATAATACGATTACCCTATCTTACTGCAACCTCACCTCCACTTCCTCAGAATTCAGACACTGCCCTTCCCACCTCCAGGTTTCAGCTTCGGCTAACCAGTTTCCCTGAATCACTTCATAAGAGTCACCCTGCTCATACTCCAACAGCACAGCCATTTAAAACCATACATTTCCATTCACACTTAATATGTTCACACAGGCCTGTTGGATATTCATGCTCCTAGAACTTGAAAGCCTCATGTATTTGTCCCTGTATATACCTGGGGTAAGCGTTAAACCCATTAGGGTCATACTACATCTGGGAGAGGTGGTAGGAAATGATCTGGTTTGCTCTGATGAAATAGTGGGCAGCACCCATTCCTTGGGTCATGAGCATTTCATTTGTATCAAGACACCCCATTGCAGGGATGAACTTCATTTTTTTTTTTTATTTTTTTTTTTATTATCACACTGGCCGATTCCCACCAAGGCAGGGTGGCCCGAAAAAGAAAAACTTTCACCATCATTCACTCCATCACTGTCTTGCCAGAAGGGTGCTTTACACTACAGTTTTTAAACTGCAACATTAACACCCCTCCTTCAGAGTGCAGGCACTGTACTTCCCATCTCCAGGACTCAAGTCCGGCCTGCCGGTTTCCCTGAATCCCTTCATAAATGTTACTTTGCTCACACTCCAACAGCACGTCAAGTATTAAAAACCATTTGTCTCCATTCACTCCTATCAAACACGCTCACGCATGCCTGCTGGAAGTCCAAGCCCCTCGCACACAAAACCTCCTTTACCCCCTCCCTCCAACCCTTCCTAGGCCGACCCCTACCCCGCCTTCCTTCCACTACAGACTGATACACTCTTGAAGTTATTCTGTTTCGCTCCATTCTCTCTACATGTCCGAACCACCTCAACAACCCTTCCTCAGCCCTCTGGACAACAGTTTTGGTAATCCCGCACATCCTCCTAACTTCCAAACTACGAATTCTCTGCATTATATTCACACCACACATTGCCCTCAGACATGACATCTCCACTGCCTCCAGCCTTCTCCTCGCTGCAACATTCATCACCCATGCTTCACACCCATATAAGAGCGTTGGTAAAACTATACTCTCATACATTCCCCTCTTTGCCTCCAAGGACAAAGTTCTCTGTCTCCACAGACTCCTAAGTGCACCACTCACTCTTTTTCCCTCATCAATTCTATGATTCACCTCATCTTTCATAGACCCATCCGCTGACACGTCCACTCCCAAATATCTGAATACGTTCACCTCCTCCATACTCTCTCCCTCCAATCTGATATTCAATCTTTCATCACCTAATCTTTTTGTTATCCTCATAACCTTACTCTTTCCTGTATTCACCTTTAATTTTCTTCTTTTGCACACCCTACCAAATTCATCCACCAATCTCTGCAGCTTCTCTTCAGAATCTCCCAAGAGCACAGTGTCATCAGCAAAGAGCAGCTGATGACCCTGTGTGTGATTCTTTATCTTTTAACTCCACGCCTCTTGCCAAGACCCTCGCATTTACTTCTCTTACAACCCCATCTATAAATATATTAAACAACCACGGTGACATCACACATCCTTGTCTAAGGCCTACTTTTACTGGGAAAAAATTTCCCTCTTTTCTACATACTCTAACTTGAGCCTCACTATCCTCGTAAAAACTCTTCACTGCCTTCAGTAACCTACCTCCTACACCATACACTTGCAACATCTGCCACATTGCCCCCCTATCCACCCTGTCATACGCCTTTTCCAAATCCATAAATGCCACAAAGACCTCTTTAGCCTTATCTAAATACTGTTCACTTATATGTTTCACTGTAAACACCTGGTCCACACACCCCCTACCTTTCCTAAAGCCTCCTTGTTCATCTGCTATCCTATTCTCCGTCTTACTCTTAATTCTTTCAATTATAACTCTACCATACACTTTACCAGGTACACTCAACAGACTTATCCCCCTATAATTTTTGCACTCTCTTTTATCCCCTTTGCCTTTATACAAAGGAACTATGCATGCTCTCTGCCAATCCCTAGGTACCTTACCCTCTTCCATACATTTATTAAATAATTGCACCAACCACTCCAAAACTATATCCCCACCTGCTTTTAACATTTCTATCTTTATCCCATCAATCCCGGCTGCCTTACCCCCTTTCATTTTACCTACTGCCTCACGAACTTCCCCCACACTCACAACTGGCTCTTCCTCACTCCTACAAGATGTTATTCCTCCTTGCCCTATACACGAAATCACAGCTTCCCTATCTTCATCAACATTTAACAATTCCTCAAAATATTCCCTCCATCTTCCCAATACCTCTAACTCTCCATTTAATAACTCTCCTCTCCTATTTTTAACTGACAAATCCATTTGTTCTCTAGGCTTCCTTAACTTGTTAATCTCACTCCAAAACTTTTTCTTATTTTCAACAAAATTTGTTGATAACAGCTCACCCACTCTCTCATTTGCTCTCTTTTTACATTGCTTCACCACTCTCTTAACCTCTCTCTTTTTCTCCATATACTCTTCCCTCCTTGCATCACTTCTACTTTGTAAAAACTTCATATAAATTAAAAATATTAACGCAAGTGCTGATCCTTGTGGAACTTCTCTGATAACATTTTCCAGAAATGTCTTCTAATTTCTACATGCATTTTTCTTTCGTACAAGTTCGCCATCAGTAAAACTGTCATCACAGTACTAATGTATGGTACATAACCTTGTAATTCACTTATGTAAACATGCATTTGCCTCGGTGAAACTTGCATTATTTAATATTGCATTTACACCCACAGATCGGTGATGTGATCCAGCTTCTTTACCGGATTAATGAAGAGTGGCTTTTTGGGCGGTGTGGACTCAAGGAGGGCATGTTCCCACAGGCTTTTGTTAAGGTGAGACTTGGAGTTCAATACAAGTACCATCCAACTTACGACCAAGCTTGGTTCTCACCAACCGGTTGCAAGTCTAAATGGACGAAAGTCGAACCTTAGAAAATTGCCGACATACTGGGTAGGGCATAATGTCAAACCTTTGCTATATAAAGTACCTACATAGTATCGTATGTTACTTTTTACTACTGTATAAGCTGCCAGACGTACGGCTGTAAGTACGAGTGGTCATACGTTGAGCAGGTCGTAAGTCGGATAGTACTTGTATTTTGTTTGATTGAAAATGTATGAAAAAATAAGTGGATTTCTTAACTTTCTTCAGTTGTTTAGATTCATAATGCCTTTTGTTTGTAGATAATAGTACCCCTTGCTGGTGAAGACCCCCCAGCAGATTCATCTAGTCAGTCGGCTCCTGTAAGTGTGATAGAAGCAGCTAACGCACCTTGGTTTGGAATCTCCAGTGCCAACAGCGCATCTTCTCAAGCTGTTAAAGTTTTATATACATTCCAGGCTGAAGCACCAGAGGACCTCACGATACATGTATGTGCACCTATTATTTTTTATGAAAGTCTGTTTTTTAGTTTTCAACATGTTATTGAGTGAGTAATTTTATTCTTTGCCAATGTTAATCCTATTTATTGTATATCTTGATAGTGCGGTATTTCAGTAACTTGTGTTGTTGGAAAAAACATACAAAATCATGAAAGGTGAAGCTAGCTAAAAAAAAATTTTAAAATATAACACATAATAAGTAGAAAAGTGTAGGTAGTAGGTTGGTAGACAGCAACCGCCCAGGGAGGTACTACCGTCCTGCCAAGTGAGTGTAAAACGAAAGCCTGTAATTGTTTTACATGATGGTAGGATTGCTGGTGTCTTTTGTCTGTCTCATAAATATGCAAGATTACAGGTAAGTCTTGCTACTTCTACTTACACTTAGGTCACACTACACATACATGTACAAGCATATATATACACACCCCTCTGGGTTTTCTTCTATTTTCTTTCTAATTCTTGTTCTTGTTTATTTCCTCTTATCTCCATGGGGAAGTGGAACAGAATTCTTCCTCTGTAAGCCATGCGTGTCGTAAGAGGCGACTTAAATGCCGGGAGCAAGGGGCTAGTAACCCCTTCTCCTGTATATATTACTAAATTTAAAAGGAGAAACTTCAGTTTTTTCTTTTGGGCCACCCCACCTCAGTGGGATACGGCTGGTACGTTGAAAGAAGAAGAAGAAGTAGAAAAGTAAAGTTAACATGCCATTCCTTAAGTGTGTTATGCATTTAATGCCCTTGTAATGTGTTCATCTTTTTTTATTTACTCATTTGTTTGACAATTATGGTACAGAATAATTTTTGAAAAGGTTCAGATGCACCTTTCATGAATTTTCAAACAGTTACAGATAATTGAGATTATTTTGAAAAATTGCCAAAGATGTACAGTAGGTCCTGAGGTTGTAAATATCCAGATTACAATCTGTGCTCAGGATTGATTTATTCATGTAGACAGATATCTACTATTGGGAATACAAATTACAAGCATATACCTTGACAAACAACCTCTAAATTAAAGCCAATCTTAGGATTTTGTTAAGTATGTGCTCATTGGCTTTCCTTCGCCCAATTTTCTCATTTTTTCTACACATTTGTCAATATTTTTGTAGCTTAAGCCATATCTAAAGAAAGAGATGGAATTTGAAACTGGAGAAAGGAGCCATAGTATATATCTTAAAATGACTTCAATCAAAAAGGAACTGATCTCAGGAAGTAAAAATAGATCGTTATTTACTGTGACTGGTCTGTGCTTTTTTTTTATATCCAGTACAGTTGCACATTTCAAAAGAAAAATGTGTATAATTTAAAAAAAAATCAAGATCTCATTAGAACATACAGTAGGAATTTTAACTGTCCACTTCATACTAACTATAATAATAACAATTATTGAATTTCTACAAGTACATGTACAACGTATGCAGATCTGTGACATCAGTGACATACTACTATATAGAGAGCCCCTTGTTATGCAGAGCATTTTAGGCAAGTTAGGTAAACTTTAGCCCCAGGATGCAACCCACACCATTCAACTAACACCCAGGTACCTATTTTACTGATAGGTGAACCGGGACAGCAGGTGTCTTAAGGAAACGCATCCTTAGTGTTTCCACCTCTGAAACTGGGATCGAACCATGGACCTCAGTGTGTGAGCCGAGTGCTCTAGCAATCTAGCTATGGGACACCTACTGTTACACATCATATGCTGCTACTTTTTTTTTCCATAGATCAGTTTTACAGGCTAACAGCTGTTATCCTACTTTAGCTCATTTCAAAGCCCTGCTCTATCTATAATATACAACTACCCCTTGGGCTGCAACCCACAACAGTAGAGTGACACCCAGGTACCTGCTTACTGCTAGGTGAACGGGCAGTAGGTGTAAGGTAACTTGCCTATTGTTTCCTCCCATGCCAAGGATCAAACCACGGACCTTCAGTATGTGAGCTGAGTGCATTACCAAATGGACCACGAGACATGGACAGTTTTGATTATTGTTATCACTCCTTATCTCTTGGATATTAACAATGGTACCCAAGAACACTAGTGGTACTGGAGATACCAGGACAAATACACTATTTGTACCTTAGTATAGCCCACTGGCATGTATAGATCAACCTGTCAAACCAAAAATACCTTAATTTTTTATATATCCCATGTATAAATCTACACAGGTTGGCCATCACTAATCCGGCATCATTGGGACCTGTAGTGTGCCGGATTAGTGAGTTTGCCGGATTACAGAGTGGTTAGAATACACTTAACTTACACTTAGCAGAGACTTTCTGCTATATTTTCCTCATTTTCTTCATTGCTTTCTCCTCCACTGGCTTGCTGCTGTGGATTTACAACTATCTGGACAATTTCTGAGTCAGTATAATGATGAAATTTGAAATTATGCTAGCCAAAATTAGTGCCGGATTACTGATGGAACCAGATTACTGACGGCTGACTTGTATTAGTTTTTGAGGTGACTAGCCCATAAACTGTGTATGATATACTATGCTGTATGTCTGGACCAGGCTGCATCTGATTTACATCATGTGCCTGATTTTTGTTTTCTGCCTTCAGATTTGCCATCTTAGGCCTAGCCCAATTGCTTGTCCCTTGCTGCCACCTGATGCCAAGGGAAAAATCACTGGTCACATGGTAAATCCTAGGGCATTTGGGGTAATACTAAGGCTTGATTTGGAGTAAAATCCAAAAGATATTATGGGCTGGAGACACCAATAATAACGAGAGGTGGAGCTCCAAAGAGGAATTATCCTTTGTTATAAACACAGCATGCGATATCACAACCCTCTACCCTCACAGTAGCGGCTGCATCACATTCACTACAAATGGCACCATAAGATATATAATCACCAAGTATTATAAAACAGGTAAACCAGGTGTTGAACTTGCAGGAAGATAAGTCATTTGTCCCAGTGTGTCTTACAATAACAATTCTAATGAATATGATTACTTCAAATTATTCTTTGGTGATGCACTTGTATTAGTACAATGCAAATTATGAACTGGTACAAGTACACAGTGATACATACATGAGTTTCAGTGAAATCTCAACTTCAAAAGTGGAAAGATACTACTGTTGCATAGATGTACTTGTTCTTTGCAACACTAATGCCACATACTCAAAAAAAGAATTTATCAAAATAGTGGAGTACATATAAACTTGTAGCAACATAAGCTTTCAGTGAAATCATGACAGTTGATCAATTTTTGTTAGTTTATATGTTGCATTACTGACACAAGTAATTCCCACAGAATTTGTTGTACAAAATAAGACATGATTATGTACTTTAACCCTTTCAGTTTCCCCACAGATCTGTTATTGAAACCAGTGTCACTTGTATAGATCTACGTTTTAAGTATAACACCCTCGAATATTCTGTGAGCAGTAAATTTTGGGCTTGACAAAAGAAAATGGGTCTGGGCAGTGGATGTGCACAACATAAAAAAAAAAAACTTGTCTCATGCAATGCATGATGAGAAAAGCAAGCCTCTGACTTTGACTGTGTGTTTGGTTTCAAATAGCAACTTTGAGCTGGGTTTTTTAGGGTGGTTTTTATGGTTGTATTGGCTTTCTTGATATCGGTTGATAGACTGGAAGACTTCGTAGTGACATAAAGGTGATTTTGGTCGGTTTTAGACCAGATGTAGCTTGAGATGGGCCTCAAAGTAGTCTGCTTCAGTTATTGGGATGGCCTAAACTATGACCACTCATTCTTGGTTGTATTTTATTATCTGAGAAATAGGGTATAACTTTGATTTTTTTAAATGTTTTTTAATTGGAATTTATTTAATTTTGTGTTGATAAATTTACTGACTTCTCTGCATTTTATAGAACATATTCTTGCTCTCACCTGATAGAATGGAAGGCATACTAGTGAAATAACTAAGAATTGGGTTGAATTGAGTATTGGAATTAGCTTAAAACAGGATTATGTGCAAAAAATGCCTGTGAAAATTATGCACAGACCACCAACTTTGTGCCTGCATAATTCTGTTAGTTTTCCATCAAATTTCACATTTTTTAAATGTCATAACTTTTAGAGAAAGATTCTCTACCAATTCAAAAGATAAAATTATTTTATTTACATTTTTTTAAATCGTGACATTGTCAGTACTTTTTATTTTGGGGTGCAACGTGAAAAGGCTAAGGAAAAATTTAGCAAGTATTTTTACCCCTTCAAGAACATCGTTATAGAAGAGTCTTTGATATTCATAGATGGGCTTTCCCAGCAAAAGACGTTGAAAAATAATTTTATCTTACAGAATGTAAGAAAGCATTTTTATTAATCAAATAAAACTTAAATTAGTGGAATCTGTTACAAACTTATGATTTTATGGCATGTTGAATTTTGAGAAAAATGGTCACTCGTTGGCAACAGCAGTATAACTGCATCAGTGTTACTCAATTTTATAAAGTTGCTATTCTTCTTCTTTCAACAAACCAGCTGTATTCCACAGAGGCAGGGTGGCCCAGAAGGAAAAACGAAAGATTCTCCTTTTAAATTTAGTAATATATAGAGGAGAAGGGGTTACTAGCCCCTTGCTCCTGGCATTTTAGTCTCCTCTTACAACACACATGGCTTACGGAGGAAGAATTCTGTTCCACTTTCCCGTGGAGATAAGTGGAAATAAACAAGAACTAGTAAGAAGATAGAAAACCCAGAGGGGTGTGTATATATCTGCTTGTACATGTATATGTAGTGTGACCTAAGTGTAAGCAGAAGTAGCAAGAGTTACCTGAAATCTTGCATGTTTGAGACAGGATTGCTGGCATCCTTTTTTCTACCATCATGTAAAACAATTACAGGCTTCCATTTTACACTCACTTGGCAGGACGGTAGTACCTCTGGGCGGTTGCTGTCTACCAACCTACTACCTAGGAAAGTTGCTATTCTGCTCACAAATTTTGAGCTACATAAACCCTGCAGTGAAATAGGATCTACTGTACATAAATTTTATTTTCATTGGTACAAAATAAATGTAGAGTATCATTGTCTTTAACACATTTTAGATTATTGTACATATTACCTTTAAGTAAACTTATGACTTTTTTTTAACTGTGGGTAGATTTGTACATAATATAAATTGGCAAGGATTAAGTATGGCTGTAGACGAGTTGTGGGGTCATGGCTGGCACTCGATACAAGGGTGGGTGTGTAAGTTGTGTGTGAATGCTGCAACTTTCTTTATATGGAGAAGAGTAAATTTTATATTATTTAACCCTTTGACTGTCGTGGTCGTATATATACGTCATAGGAGATACCGTGTTTGACATATCTATACGCATAAATTCTAGCGGCTTCAAATCAAGCAGGAGAAAGCTGGTAGGCCCACATGTGAGAGAATGGGTCTCCATGGTCAGTGTGCACCATATAAAAAAAATCGGGGAGCCAGTGGTGCATTGTGGGAATACCATTTCAGTCGTCCTTTTTCAGCATGTCTAGGTAAGAAATATGTGACTCCCCAGCAAATCTGGGACTCTTCTCTTCCCAAGTGATGCTCTAACACAGATGGAAGTGTCAGTGAAGATCAATTTCATGATTTCGAGGAGTTTGAGACCAAAAGCAATGGAGGAGGAAGAGGAGGAGGAGGAGGAGGAGGAGGAGGAGGAGGAGGAAGAGGAGGAGGAGGAGGAGGAGGAGGAGGAGGAAGAAGAGGAGGAGGAGGAGGAAGAAGAAGAGGAGGAGGAGGAAGAAGAAGAGGAGGAGGAGGAAGAAGAGGAGGAGGAGGAAGAAGAGGAGGAAGAGGAGGAGGAGAAGGAAGAAGAGGAGGAGGAGGAAGAGGAGGAGGAGAAGGAAGAAGAGGAGGAGGAGGAAGGAAGGAGGAAGAGGAAGGAAGGAGGGAGGAGGAGGAAGGAGGGAGGAGGAGGAAGGTGTATGACACCATGTTTTATGTGTGAGGAGTGTAAAACACCATTGTGTATGACACCATGTTTTATGTGTGAGGAGTGTAAAACACCACTGTGTATGACACCATGTTTCAAAGAGTTCCACAAGCTGCAGAACTTCTAGGAATATGTTCAGTGACTGTATATTGGTATATATATTATAGAACAATAGTAATAAAAATTTTTTTGTTTGTTTTTGTAAACAAGTTTTGTAAACAATATATTGATAATTATGTTTGTGTGCTTATTGTGTTGTATACAACGAGTGTATATATGTACATTACACCTTACTTTGATCTCACAGGCCACATAAGTTATGTGAAAAAATAAAATAATGAAAAAAACAACAAACCTTCAAATACAAGTAAACTAAAGTTTACCGGGTGAGCGGCAGTCGCCGCTGTTGCCATACGCGGCTCATTTTCTGCAAACTTCATGCCTCTATATCTGGGTAAGTACTGATGGGAATTTTTTTTTTTTTGGACTAAAACAATCAGAAAAATAATCTTAACATTTTCATAAGAAAAAATAATTTTTTTTTTTTTTTTTTTTTTTAATATTTTGCGACACCAGGAGACACTTCAGGATTGGGCCTTTCGACAGTCAAAGGGTTAATAATACCCAAGTATTTGCTTGAAAACTAGATAAAATTCATCTAACTGAATTTTTTCCTTTTAAACAGGAAGGCAGTGTGGTTCATGTGTTGGCTCGCCTGAATGATCAGTGGCTGTATGGAGAGTGTAATGGAAAGTGTGGACAATTCCCCGGAAACTTTGTTGATAGAATACCACCCAATCTTCTTCAGATGTGACCTCGCTGTAAATAGGCAACAAATATAATATAGTTCTTAAACACAAAGGTTAACTAATGATTTCATGATTTCCCTATTTAAAAAAACATTGATATGATTTATTAAGTTTTAAGCTGTGCATTTGTTAAGGAATAGTGCAAGCATTGTCTACCTCTTCAGCAAAGCCTTTCATGCATTATGGTGTTAAGAAACACTTTCAGTTCCTTGCCAAAGCTTACTTAGGGATTCAGCAAGTTAAAAATGGGTGTGCCTCTTGTACAAACTGATAAGAAACATGCTTTCTATGTCTAGACAGGTTTCCAGATTTATGCAGCTGGTGGTCAACGGGTATTATTTTGTTGTCTCTTAAGAGGTATTTTTAATAGCCTCCTAGTCTGACTCCTTCATAAATGTTTTGAAATTTCACAGCTTTGAAGTAGGAAAAATGATAGATCTAGGTAGACAAGGAAATGGCTGATGCTGTGTAGAATGCTCTAAAATGAATTGATGTTGCAGTTTGGAACTACACATCTTTCATGTTAAGAAAGTATAACATATTTTTTTGTAAGGAACTAATTCATTGCATCTTAAATTTAGGAAAACTTATCACCATGTATGTATATTACATTTTCTAGTTTATCATGATTTACTTAGACTTCATTAAACTGTTACATAGTGAATATTTTACTATAAATCCTGTACATATTTTGAATTATCATAACATCAGTGTTATATCTTGAACTGCCAATATTACTGTTGAAAAGCAGTGTTTTCTTGCATTTACTCGATACCATACTGTGCTTATGGTAAATGAGTTCAGATCAAATACTATAGTATTTATGAGAAGGTTAATATAAAAAGATTGAAATCCTTTCCTTCAATTTAAAGAAAGATAAAGGCTTATGCAAGATTATTATATTAATATTTCTTTGTCTTAAAAGCTATGAGCAAGTTTTGTGGAGAAGCATATTTTTTCTATAAACAGGAGTCACTCATTGAAGTACAGTCAGTATCAACTTTTAATCCAAAGCAAGGGAATGGTGGTTTTAGAATTTATCCTTATCTTTTTATTAGCTACCTTTTGAAATCTCTACATTTTTTACAGCTTTGTGGTTTGTTATAAAGGAATTTTTCTTGCTACTGCCTGTTACGATTCAAATTTTTTGGAAAGCTTTACCCTTACATTTTAGTTTTATAAGTTGGCATTATGGTAAACTTGTGGATTTTCTTTCCTTGGTAATTGACTCAGAGTGGTAAACCTTAATACGGTATTGACTATCCCAGTGCCAAAGTGAAGATGTGATGATTTGTCATTAAGGTAGAAAATGTTCAAGGATCATAAGGTAAAAAGAAATGTAATAAACTGTATTTGAGACAATGCAACAGTTCAGAAAATTGCTGATAATTCATTCAAGAAATTGAATGTGCCCTCCCCTTCCTTGGATCGAACCTGAATGCTACCCATATCCCCAGGCGCTATATGACCCCCATGGATTAAGTGCTTCCCCATAAATGTAATAATGCTGATACTTCACGTCAGTCACAGTTCCTTTTGTTATAGGAAGATTAAAATTTCTTGTGCAACATTTGATAATTGTATCCTGTTAGCTTTTTTTTTTTTTTTTTTTTTTTTTTTTTTTTTTATTTATCAGAAACCATCTCCCACCAAGGTAGGGCAACTCAAAAAAAAGGAAACATCACTCATTCAACAGCTGTCTTGTCAGACTTGTGCAAGCGTAATACAAATGACCCTTCAAACTGCAACATCTCTGCCCTTCCAGAGTGCAAGTACTGTACTTTCCATGGATCTTTCTATTAAACCAATAAAAAATCCAGGGCAAGTTATATTATATATGAAGCAATAACAGTCTTGTTTTGTGCCAGATTTAACTTTAATAAAACAAATTTACTTTAAAAGATATTGTGTGCATACACATTCAAATAGAAAACTCTACACTTGTGAAAACTGTTTGAATACAGTCATCCCTCCAAATTTTCTGGGATGTGTGTTTCTAGAAGCCCTACAAAATGAGAAACTTCAAATACATTAGTAAATGAACATCAGTTTTTTTTTATTTGGGTTCATTTCATCTTTGATTTACTGCAGTATATCTGTAGTGGAGGGAAGGCGGGGTAGGAAAGACTGGAGGGAAGGGGTAAAGGACGTTTTGTGTGCGAGGGGCTTGGACTTTCAGCAAGCATGCGTGAGCGTGTTAGATAGGAGCATTCAGGGAAACCAGCAGGCCAGACTAGAGTCCTGGTGATAGGAAGTACAGTGCCTGCACAATGAAGGAGGGGTGTTAATGCTGTAGTTTTATAACTGTAATATAAGTGCACCTCTGGCAAGACATTGATGCAGTGAATGATGGTGAAAGTTTTTCTTTTCACCCTACCTTGGTGGGAAACGGCCAGTGTGTTTATGATATAAAAAAATATAAATATCTCTAATTTGGTTAACATTAACATTTAAAAAATTGATATTAGGAAAGCCGTTGAGCCACAAAGAACGTTGTATCATTGAATATATTTTCTGGTTGCTCATTTTGGTAAAGATGTTGGATAGCTGAAATTCTTGAATACAGCAGGTTGCAAATTTGGAAGGACAACTGTATGTGGTTTAGCTGCAGGTCCTTCTCAACCATCCCCATAAAAGTCTTCCTAAGTGTGGACGTTTTATATTTCTTCAGTGTACTGTATGTATGTATGTATATATATACAGTGGACCCCCGGTTAACGATTTTAATCCGTGCAAGAGGGGTAATTGTTATGCGAAATAATCGTTATGTGAATGAATTTTCCCCATAAGAAATAATGGAAATAAAATTAATCCGTGCAAGACACCCAAAAGTATGAAAAAAAAAATTTTTTACCACATGAAATGTTAATTTTAATACACACAAACTGAAAAAGGCATGCACACTTACATGACACTTACTTTTATTGAAGATCTGGTGATGATTGATGGGATGGGAGGAGGGGAGAGCATTATCTTCTTACTGTTTAGAAGGGGAATCCCCTTCCATTAGGACTTGAGGTAGCAAGTCCTTTTCCGGGTTACTTCCCTTCTTCTTTTAATGCCACTAGGACCAGCTTGAGAGTCACTGGACCTCTGTCGCACAACAAATCTGTCCATAGAGCTCTGTACCTCCCGTTCCTTTACGATTTGTCTAAAATGGGCCACAACATTGTCACTGAAATAGTCACCAGCACGGCTTGCAACAGCTGTGTCAGGGTGATTTTCATCCATAAAGGTTTGCAGTTCAACCCACTGTGCACACATTTCCTTAATCTTTGAAGTAGGCACAATGGATTCCACAACTGGCATAGGCTTCTCAGGGTTAGCCCCAAACCCTTCAAAATCTTTCTTAATTTCCATACTAATTCTCACCCTTTTTACCACAGGGTTGGCACTAGAAGCTTTCTTGGGGCCCATGGTCACTTATTTTCCAGAAACACCACCGAAAACACTGTAATAATACGAAATATTCCGAGTGTATGCTTGGATGTTAGCGCGGAGGCTGCCTGGTAAACAATGGCATGGGCGGCACATGTGAGGCTGGGTGAGGGCGCACATTGGACGCGTCTCGGACGAAAATCGGTGAGCGGGTTTTTAATCGGTATGCGCTGCAAAAATTTTGCGATTAAAGTAAGCGGTATGCGAAATAATCGCTATGTGATGCCATCGTTATGCGGGGGTCCACTGTATATATATGTATGTATGTGTATATATATATATATATATATATATATATATATATATATATAAATATATATAAAGTGGACACCCCCAAATCGATCTCCACCGAATGCGACCAATTATGTAAGTGTATTTATGTAAGTGCGTTTGTACGTGTATGTTTGGGGGTCTGAAATGGACTAATCTACTTCACAATATTCCTTATGGGAATAAATTCGGTCAGTACTGGCACCTGAACATACTTCTGGAGTGAAAAAATATCGTTAACCGGGGGTCCACTGTATATATAAGAAAGAAAATCCCCCAAAAAAGAAAATACTTTCATCATCATTCAACACTCACCACACTCACACATTATCACTGCTTTTGCAGAGGTGCTCAGAATACAACAGTTTAGAAGCATATACGTATAAAGATACACAACATATCCCTCCAAACTGCCAATATCCCAAACCCCTCCTTTAAAGTGCAGGCATTGTACTTCCCATTTCTAGGACTCAAGTCCGACTATATGAAAATAACCGGTTTCCGTGAAACCCTTCACTAAATATTACCCCTCACACTCCAACAGATCGTCAGGTCCCAAGTATCATTCGTCTCCATTCACTCCTATCTAACACGCTCCTGCACGCTTGCTGGAAGTCCAAGCCCCTCGCCCACAAAACCTCCTTTACCCCCTCTTTCCAACCCTTTCGAGGACGGCCCCTACCCCTCCTTCCTTCCCCTATAGATTTATATGCTTTCCATGTCATTCTACTTTGATCCATTCTCTCTAAATGACCAAACCACCTCAACAACCCCTCTTCTGCCCTCTGACTAATACTTTTATTAACTCCACACCTTCTCCTAATTTCCACACTCCGAATTTTCTGCATAATATTTACACCACACATTGCCCTTAGACAGGACATCTCCACTGCCTCCAACCGTCTCCTCGCTGCTGCATTTACCACCCAAGCTTCACATCCATATAAGAGTGTTGGTACTACTATACTTTCATACATTCCCTTCTTTGCCTCCATAGATAACGTTTTTTGACTCCACATATACCTCAATGCACCACTCGCCTTTTTTCCCTCATCAATTCTATGATTAACCTCATCCTTCATAAATCCATCCGCTGACACGTCAACTCCCAAGTATCTGAAAACATTCACTTCTTCCATACTCCTCCTCCCCAATTTGATATCCAATTTTTCTTTATCTAAATCATTTGATACCCTCATCACCTTACTCTTTTCTATGTTCACTTTCAACTTTCTACCTTTACACACATTCTCAAACTCATCCACTAACCTTTGCAATTTTTCTTTAGAATCTCCCATAAGCACAGTATCATCAGCAAAAAGTAACTGTGTCAGTTCCCATTTTGAATTTGATTCCCCATAATTTAATCTCGCCCCTCTCCCGAACACCCTAGTATTTACTTCTTTTACAACCCCGTCTATAAATATATTAAACAACCATGGTGACATTACACATCCCTGTCTAAGACCTACTTTTACCGGGAAGTAAGCTCCCTCTCTTCTACACACCCTAACCTGAGCCTCACTATCCTCAAAAAAGCTCTTTACAGCATTTAGTAACTTACCACCTATTCCATATACTTGCAACATCTGCCACATTGCTCCTCTATCCACTCTATCATATGCCTTTTCTAAATCCAAATAATGCAATAAAAACTCCCCTGACCTTTATCTAAATACTGTTCACATATATGCTTAAATGTAAACACTTGATCTACACATCCCCTACCCACTCTGAAGCCTCCCTGCTCATCCGCAATCCTACATTCTGTCTTACCTCTAATTCTTTCAATTATAACCCTACTGTATACTTTTCCTGGTATACTCAGTAAACTTATTCCTCTATAATTTTTACAATCTCTTTTGTCCCCTTTCCCTTTATATAAAGGGACTATACATGCTCTCCGCCAATCCCTAGGTACCTTCCCCTCTTTCATACATTTATTAAACGAAAGTACCAACCACTCCAACACTATATCTCCCCCTGCTTTTAACATTTCTGTCATGATCCCATCAGTTCCAGCTGCTTTACCCCCTTTCATTCTACGTAATGCCTCACGTACCTCCACCACACTTACATTCTGCTCTTCTTCACTCCTAAAAGATAGTATACCTCCCTGGCCAGTGCATGAAATTACCGCCTCCCTTTCTTCCTCAGCATTTAAAAGTTCCTCAAAATATTCTCACCATCTACCTAATACCTCCCTCTCCCCATCTACTAACTCCCCTACTCTGTTTTTAACTGACAAATCCATACTTTCCCTAGGCTTTCTTAACTTGTTTAACTCACTCCAAAATTTTTTCTTATTTTCATTAAAATTTCTTGACAGTGCCTCTCCCACTCTATCATCTGCTCTCCTTTTGCACTCTCTCACCACTCTCTTCACCTTTCTTTTACTCTCCATATACTCTGCTCTTCTTATAACACTTCTGCTTTGTAAAAAACCTCTCATAAGCTACCTTTTTCTCTTTTATCACACCCTTTACTTCATCATTCCACCAATCACTCCTCTTCCCACCTGCCCCCACCCTCCTATAACCACAAACTTCTGCCCCACATTCTAATACTGCATTTTTAAAACTATTCCACCCCTCTTCAACCCCCCCCCCCTTACTCATCTTTGCACTAGCCCACCTTTCTGCCAATAGTCGCTTATATCTCGCCCGAACTTCCTCCTCCCTTAGTTTATACACTTTCACCTCCCTCTTACTTGTTGTTGCCACCTTCCTCTTTTCCCATCTACCTCTTACTCTAACTGTAGCTACAACTAAATAATGATCCGATATATCAGTTGCCCCTCTATAAACATGTACATCCTGGAGCCTACCCATCAACCTTTTATCCACCAATACATATTCTAACAAACTACTTTCATTACGTGCTACATCACACCTTGTATATTTATTTATCCTCTTTTTCATAAAATATGTATTACTTATATGTGTGTGTGTGTGTGTGTGTGTGTGTGTGTGTGTATATATATATATATATATATATATATATATATATATATATATATATATATATATATATATATATATATATGCAAAACAACCACTCTGAAAGAATAGAGAAATTCCAAGCGCTTTCGTGACTACTCACATTATCAAGGAACTATGAAAGTAAAGCATCCATAGTTCCTTGATAATGTGAGTAGTCACGAAAGCGCTTGGAATTTCTCTATTCTTTCAGAGTGGTTGTTTTGCATATTCTGAAATCACCTGTTTACTGTGATCTTATTGTATGTATGTATGTATGTATATATATATGTATATATATATGGAGAGAGGGGGTAAAGGAGGTTTTGTGGGTAAGGGGCTTGGACTTCCAGCAAGCGTGCGTGAGCGTGTTAGATAGGAGTGAATGGAGACGAATGGTACTTGGGACCTGACGATCTGTTGGAGTGTGAGCAGGGTAATATTTAGTGAAGGGATTCAGGGAAACCGGTTATTTTCATATAGTCGGACTTGAGTCCTGGAAATGGGAAGTACAATGCCTGCACTTTAAAGGAGTGGTTTGTGATATTGGCAGTTTGGAGGGATATGTTGTGTATCTTTATACGTATATGCTTCTAAGCTGTTGTATTCTGGGCACCTCTGCAAAAGCAGTGATAATGTGTGAGTGTGGTGAAAGTGTTGAATGATGATGAAAGTATTTTCTTTTTGGGGATTTTCTTTCTTTTTTGGGTCACCCTGCCTCGGTGGGAGACGGCCGACTTGTTGAAAAAAAAAAAAAAAATATATATATATATATACGTGTATATATATATATATATATACAGTGGACCCCCGCATAACGATGGCATCACATAGCGATTTTTCCGCATACCGATTACTTTTATCGCAAAATTTTTGCAGCGCATACCGATTAAAAACCCGCTTACCGATTTTCGTCCGAGACGCGTCCAATGTGCCCTCAGCCAGCCTCACATGTGCCGGCCGTCCCATTGTTTACCAGCCAGCCTCCGCGGTAACATCCAAGCATACACTCGGAATATTTCGTATTATTACAGTGTTTTCGGTGCTGTTTCTGGAAAATAAGTGACCATGGGCCCCAAGAAAGCTTCTAGTGCCAACCCTGTGGTAAAAAGGGTGAGAATTAGTATGGAAATTAAGAAAGATTTTGAAGGGTTTGGGGCTAACCCTGAGAAGCCTATGCCAGTTGTGGAATCCATTGTGCCTACTTCAAAGATTAAGGAAATGTGTGCACAGTGGGTTGAACTGCAAACCTTTATAGATGAAAATCACCCTGACACAGCTGTTGCAAGCCGTGCTGGTGACTATTTCAATGACAATGTTGTGGCCCATTTTAGACAAATCGTAAAGGAACGGGAGGTACAGAGCTCTATGGACAGATTTGTTGTGCGACAGAGGTCCAGTGACTCTCAAGCTGGTCCTAGTGGCATTAAAAGAAGAAGGGAAGTAACCCCGGAAAAGGACTTGCTACCTCAAGTCGTAATGGAAGGGGATTCCCCTTCTAAACAGTAAGAAGATAATGCTCTCCCCTCCTCCCATCCCATCAATCATCACCAGATCTTCAATAAAAGTAAGTGTCATTTAATTGTGCATGCCTTTTTCAGTTTGTGTGTATTAAAATTAACATTTCATGTGGTAAAAAAAAAATTTTTTCATACTTTTGGGCGTCTTGCACGGATTAATTTGATTTCCATTATTTCTTATGGGGAAAATTCATTCGCATAACGATTATTTCGCATAACGATGAGCCCTCTTGCACGGATTAAAATCGTTAACCGGGGGTCCACTGTATATATATATATATATATATATATATATATATATATATATATATATATATATATATATATATTTTATATATATATATATATATATATATATACACACACACACACATACACACATACATACATACATACATACATAACTATGGACATGGGCACTTATTCAACCACCCACTCCTCTCACTAGATATCTAATAAGTGGTTAAGAGGTAGGATTCAAGAGCTGGAACTAGTTCCTAGCAAACACATGAAAGTGTTTACTCATTGTATATAGTATACACTACATCAGTTGACAGGAAATACAATTTTTAGAGAACTAGTAGTGAAAAGTATGCCATTAATTCTTCGTGTCATATGAGATGTACAGTTTGTATATAGTATGCTGCATATACTGAATTTACCTCTTGTTAGTTTATACAAAAGGAATATTTAAAACTGCATTGGGGTTGTATAAAGAAATTTAACTTAGACATGTAAATTTGATCATAAAGCTTTTATAGATTTCTATCTAGTGTACTGACCATAAGTGAAAGCAAATTAGTGCAACATTATCAGATCTTTTCATATTCAAGTGTTATGCAAAACTGTACATGTGAAGGTCTCTTATTAATAATGCATCAACATTAGTTTCACATTTGCTTTATGGACAGTGGCATTGATGCTCAGTTTCCAACTTCCCATAAACCAAAGATGTGATGGACATTTATAACAGTGCTTTCCTTTGTGCTTAGACTAGTGAAATATGAAGCATTAAACATAAATGTATATTAACAAGTCAAAAATTATTAGAACCTGACAACTGATGCTACATATTGGACCATGAAGTAAATTTCCCAAAATAGTGTCATACAGCAATAATTTATGTTCAACAGTGGTTGTGCATCAGTTACTATTAAGTACCAAGGCTGCCGTGCTTCAGTAAGAACTTTCTTGGATTAACAGCTTACATTATAGTACTAGTTGAAAACTAAAATTTTTAGAAACAGTAAAATGTAAGGGAATGCTTTAAATATACTAGTTTGTGATGAAAGACAGTTCTAGAAGATATTTGCCATTATTAATAAGCATAAAAACAATGTCTTCGATGTTGAGCATGTCTTAAGCAAGGTACAGAAGACTGTCATATATGTATGCATTATGTGATTGAGATGTATAAAGTGCTACATTATTTTATACATTCTCCATAGCAAATTAATATTTCCCACCATTGGAACTTAATGGTTCCAACACATTCAGTAAATGGGTAAGCCTGCTTTGCATTATTAGTGATATTTGTATTTGTTTCATAACCATTCATTATTTGAAGCCCTAGATATAGTTCAGAAGGAAAAATGAAATATTGCTCAATCTGTATGCCTTTCAGAACATAAGTATTAAATTGTAATTTAAAAATTTAATACATAAAACTTCTGAAATTCTCCTTTCTAATGAAGCTTTATTTAATATTGGTTAATATTTTATATGCCACTTGTGTATATTTATAAATTAAAAATATAAAGTAGTGGAATTTGTACCAGCTATTGGCATCACTATTAGCATTCCAACCAATCAATTTTATTAGTTAAAATCATTATGCCTGCTAATCAGATTAATAAATTTATTTATAATTTATAGTTTAATTTTCATAACCATTCATGTCCATATACCTAAACTGAAAAATCCCCTTAAAGGAAATAACCTTGCTGCAATGAAGGGGTTCTTGGTCCAAGGAATTTTACTTTCTCTTTCCTTAGATTGAATCTAAATACCCCAACCCACCCTATTATGGTCTCATTGATGGGGATATTTTTCCTTCTGTGAAAAACTATCACTATTGGCCCTGTCCCCTCAAGGAAGGTTCCTTGATGTTGGTGAGGGGCTCTTGATTTAGGGAACTGGATCTGTGCTCCAGTTCCCCGAATTAAGCCTGAATGCCTTCCACATCCCCCCCCCCCCAGGCGCTGCATAATCCTCCGGGTTTAGCGCTTCCCCCTTGATAATAATAATAATATTGGCCCTGTCTTGATGCTAGGCACTAAACCCAAAAGTGTCAGTGTTGCAGGGTCAGATGTGCTAAATAAGGAATATGCAGAGGTCATAGGATAGTATCTGGTAGGAGTGTGCAAGAGTCAAGTTTGGCAGTAGTAGTAGCAGTGCTAAAGGTAAAGAGTCGGAGTCAAAGGTAGTACTTTCAGCAAGGCCAGGTCAGAAGTGAATTGTGTGTGCCTGCTGATAAACAGAACAATTTATTAAGAGATGAATAATCTATAATTTAACCTGACGATCCTCAGAACTGTACTAAGTGTTTTCTCCATGAATCCTGTTAGTGTGACTTACATGTCTGATGATCAGAAACCCAAACATCATTTTAACAAAATGCAATTTATTGTGGATCAACTCAGACCACTTTTAACAATAGCTGTAAAGTTGTCTAGAGATTATTGGAAAATAGTCCAAGAAAGGAATACTCCTGTATGAAATTAGGTCATGAACTTCTGAATGAGCAGCAGTCTCGGCCTGTGGGCAGTGAGTGGCACAAGAGATGAGGCCCTGGACATAGCAACAGAGACAGGTGCAACAAGTCCACCACTCATAGAAGACACTGGCGCCTCCACCTCCTCTACTTCTATCCACCGAGAAGACTTGGCCAGCACCTCCATTGAGGGAATTAGAAGTGCTGATAAATTCCTTCTGACAATATTAAGTGCACCGCGGGTTCAAACCCCACCCATGGTATGGTCTGTTTGCAATCGTGTCATTACGATTTCGTGAGGCACGAGAGAGAGAGACGAGGCCCTGGACATAGCAACGGAGACAGGTGCAAAAAGTCCACTGCTCATAGAAGGCTCTGGTGCCTCCACCTCCTCTACATCTGTGGAAATTTGTGGTGCCAAAGAAATTCCATGGACGGATTCACTGTAAATAAGCTTTAAGAGCCCTTAACATCCACTCAAACACTAGATGACAAAGGGAGTGAGTTTGTACATACTAATCGATAGATTTACCCTTTAAGGAGGTTTAGGTAGGTTTATACTATTAGTAACAAATATTAGAATTGATAATATAGTCTTAGACCTTAATATAGGCGAATATTAGGTTATATTAGATGAGGTGAACTAGCAACTCCATACTTGAACGGAGACAGGAGTCAGACAGACAGACACAGTTATTGACTAGACACCGTGGTGATAAGGTACTGGGAGCTACAGCTCGGTGCCCCACGTGTCTTCAAAATACTTGGCCTGTGGAACAAATTATCATAGAGGCTTCCTGAAGTACCGAAGATATTCGTCTCACTGCGGGGGGCCTGGATAGAGATGATGCCTTTCATTTCTCTTAGCATAGCTGGCCAGCGATATTCTGAGGAACGTGGTTTATTTAAACTGTAGGTCATTAGCAGGCGAACGCCCAGAGACCTGGTAAGATTACGGGCATCTCTTAAGTGTTAGTCTAGAAGCTAGTGTCTCACTGCATAAATATTGCTTAAGGAATACCCATTGAGTTCAGGGATCTTTAAGGCGCAGGCAGGGGATCAGGGTTGGAATTTAGGGAGGGGCCCTGGGCCCCCCACAAAATGATGAAAAATATTATGACATTATACTGAGAATTGAATAGACTGCAAAAAGAGAAAATGTGTGCAAGTTTGAATTGTGGTGGGTTTGTTATGTTGAGTCATCTAATCGCTGGTGTTACATCATCGGTGTGTGTGTCGTCAGCTGCATGACAAGGATGATCCACAGCACATCTTGGGAGTGCAGGGCACTGCAGTATGAATGACTGCTTGATTGTGGTCAGTATGTGAACAACAGTATGATAGTGAGGACGAAATAGGGTAAGTGATCACTGCTACGTGTTTCGGTTATTGTCAAGAGTAAAAAATTATATTCTGGTACTGAACAGGAATTTTTTAATACGAGTAAGCGAGCAAGCATAGGGAAGCGAAGCTTTCTATACAACTTTTAAGGGCAAAGTAAAAGGACACTAGTGCAACTAATGTGACATTTTATTGTGGCAACGTTTCACTCTCCAGGAGCTTGTCAAGCCGTCACAGCTTTTAACAACTGATGCACCATTTTTCACTTCGTAAAAAATGGTGCATCAGTTGTTAAAAGCTGTGATCCAGACTTTTCCTCAGTTCT
>NC_091296.1:64785983-64800769 GCF_038502225.1 Cherax quadricarinatus
ATGAAGCCAATTTATTTCAAAGGACACTGTTTTGCTGCCATCAATGCACAATAAATCAACTACTGTTACCAAAGACTGGGCTGCAACATGTTTCTCAAACCGCATTTCATTTCCTCGCATTTGTCGTTTTCCCAACACCTCTCTAACATTAAGTGACGAGCGCAGATAAAAGATTCCATCAAGATGTTGTAGCAATGGAAACACGCTACAACTTAATGAGTACAGCAATAGCTGCTGATTTCTACTGTATGTTGCAATTAGACTAGCCAGCCAAGACTTACAGGCGACTGAGCCATACCTAACACTTAAAATGTTTGTATTGTTTACTGATAATAAAGGCATTCTCTGTACATGTTAGTCCATGTGACTGATATATTTATAATATTTTTTCTTCCATCACATTAGTTATATCTGGGAGTTTTGTATGAGTATTATGGAATAAAACTAAACTATTTTCAAGAAAAAATGTGCTACGCCAAAACTGCTTTAAAATTTCTAAAAAGGACAACAAATGGTTCTTGTACATTTTTAAAACAAATCTTTCACGTATATTTTTAAAACGTAAATTCTGTTGTAGTGTTATTAAAACAAATATAAATATATATAAATGCTAGGGTGCTCGGGAGAGGGGTGGGATTAAATTATGGGGAATCAAATACAAAATGGGAATTGACAGTTACTTTTTGCTGATGATACTGTGCTTATGGGAGATTCTAAAGAAAAATTGCAAGGGCTAGTGGACGAGTTTGGGAGTGTGTGTAAAGGTAGAAGGTTGAAAGTGAACATAGAAAAGAGTAAGATGATGAGGGTATCAAATGATTTAGATAAAGAGAAATTGGATATCAAATTGGAGAGGAGTAGTATGGAAGAAGTGAATGTTTTCAGATATTTGGGAGTTGTGTCAGCGGATGGATTTATGAAGGATGAAGTTAATTAGAGAATTGAAGGAAAAAAGGCGAGTGGTGCATTGCGGTATATGTGGAGACAAAAAAACGTTATCTATGGAGGCAAAGAAGGGAATGTATGAAAGTATAGTGGTACCAACACTCTTATATGGGTGTGAAGCTTGAGTTGTAAATGCTGCAACGAGGAGGCGGTTGAAGGCAGTGGAGATGTCCTGTCTAAGGGCAATGTGTGGTGTAAATATTATGCAGAAAATTCGGAGTGTGGAAATTCGAAGGTGTGGAGTTAATAAAAGTATTAGTCAGAGGGCTGAAGAGGGGTTGTTGAGGTGGTTTGGTTATTTAGAGAATGAATCAGAGTAGAATGACATGGAGAACATAAGAACATAAGAAAGGAGGAACACTGCAGGAGGCCTGCTGGCCCATACTAGGCAAGTCCTTTACAATTCATCCCACTAACAAAACATTTGCCCAACCCAATTTTCAATGCCACCCAAGAAATAAGCTCTGATGTGAAAGTCCCACTCAAATCCAACCCCTCCCACTCATGTACTTATCCAACCTAGATTTGAAACTACCCAAAGTCCCAGCCTCAATAACCCAACTAGGTAGACTGTTCCACTCATCAACTACCTTATTTCCAAACCAATACTTTCCTATGTCCTTTCTAAATCTAAACTTATCTAATTTAAATCCATTACTGCGGGTTCTCTCTTGGAGAGACATCCTCAAGACCTTATTAATATCCCCTTTATTAATACCTATCTTCCACTTATACACTTCGATCAGGTCTCCCCTCATTCTTCGTCTAACAAGTGAATGTAACTTAAGAGTCTTCAATCTTTCTTCATAAGGAAGATTTCTAATGCTATGTATTAATTTAGTCATCCTACACTGAATGTTTTCTAACGAATTTATGTCCATTTTGTAATACGGAGACCAGAACTGAGCTGCATAATCTAGGTGAGGCCTTACTAATGATGTATAAAGCTGCAGTATGACCTCTGGACTTCTGTTGCTTACACTTCTTGATATAAATCCCAGTAATCTATTTGCCTTATTACGTACGCTTAGGCATTGCTGTCTTGGTTTAAGGTTGCTGCTCACCATAACCCCCAAGTCCTTTTCGCAATCTGTATGGCTAAGTTCTACATCATTCAACTTATAAGTACTAGGGTTATGGGCACTCCCAAGCTTCAGAACCTTGCATTTATCTACATTGAACTGCATCTGCCACTTTTCTGACCAAGAATAGAGTTTGTTTAAATCCTCCTGAAGTTCCATAACATCTACGTTTGAATCAATTATCCTACCTATCTTTGTGTCATCGGCGAATTTGCTCATATCACTAGCAATTCCCTCATCAAGATCATTGATATATATTATAAACAACAACAGGCCCAAAACTGATCCCTGTGGAACGCCACTTGTTACAGATCCCCACTCGGATTTAACCCCATTTATGGACACTGCTTCCTGTCAGTGAGCCATGACTCGATCCACGAGAGCACTTTTCCCCCAATGCCATGAGCTGCCACTTTCTTTAACAGTCTATGGTGCAGAACTCTATCAAAAGCCTTACTAAAATCTAAGTAAATAATATCAAATTCTTTATTGTGGTCAACAGCCTCAAAAGCTTTACTGAAGAAAGTTAATAAATTAGTTAGACAAGACCGGCCTCTTGTGAATCCATGCTGAGTATCATTAATCAAGCTATGCTTATCGATATTGATAGCTCTCTTCGTTACCCCAGTCAACAGATGATAAGTGTTCTCTAAGCCCATCGTAATCTGCTAAGCGAAAATCTGGGACTGTTACTGAGTTATCGCTACTATCGTACTTCCATTCAATGCTAAATGTAATTGATTTGTGGTCGCTAGCACCCAGTTCCTCTGAAATTTCTAAATTATTAACAAGGGATTCACTGTTTGCCATAACTAAGTCAAGCAGGTTATTTCCCCTTGTAGGTTCTGTCACAAACTGCTTCAAAAAACAATCCTGAAATACTTCTAAGAAGTCGTATGATTCTAAATTCCCAGTCAAGAAATTCCAATCAACATGACTAAAGTTAAAGTCTCCTAGAATTACTACATTATCGTGCCTTGTGGCCTTAACAATTTCCTCCCATAGTAGTTTCCCTTGGTCCCTATCTAAGTTTGGGGGACGGTATATCACTCCTAAAATCAGTTTTTCATGCCCCTCTGAAAATTCTATCCAAACAGACTCTGTATGTGTTACTTCAGACTTAATACCCGTTTTTATGCAACAGTTCAAGCGATCTCGGACATACAATGCCACCCCCCCCCCTCCCAATACTTCTATCTTCTTGGAACAATTTAAAACCCTGAATATGACATTCCGCAGGCATGTCCCGACTTTTTGAATTAAACCACGTCTCAGTTAAGGCAAATACATCAATGTTACCTACACTAGCAACTAATCTCAACTCATCCATCTTATTCCTAGCACTACGGCAATTAGCATAATAAACATTGAAAGACTCTCCTTTCTCTTTACCCTTCCTGCTCATTTCCATTTTTCTACTAAACCCATTACTGTCCTTATCACCCAAGGTCCCTGGCTTTTCAATATCTATCTCGTTCTTATTATAACTAGTTCCCCTAGAACTTGTAATATTACTACACTGGGACTTCACTGTTTTCCTGCCAAAACCCATACCACTAACTATTCCTAGTTTAAAGTCCTAACTGCTCCCTCCACTGCAGTTGCCAGTGCTCCCACCCCACACCTAGATAAGTGAACCCCATCCCTAGCATACATGTCATTTCTGCCATAGAAGAGGTCCCAGTTGTCAATGAATGTTACCGCATTTTCCTTACAGTATTTGTCCAGCCAGCAATTGACACCAATTGCCCTGGACAACCATTCATTTCCAACTCCCCTCCTTGGCAAAATACCACATATGAGAGGGTTCCCACCCTTACTTCTAATTATTTCTATTGCTGACCTATACCTGCTAATCAGGTCCTCACTCCTACGTCTGCCAACATCGTTGCCTCCAGCACTGAGACAGATAATAGGATTGCTCCCATTACCTCTCATGATGTCATCCAGACGGCTAACAATATCCTCCATCCCAGCCCCAGGAAAGCAAACTCTCTGTCTCCTACTCCTGTCCTTCAAGGAGAACGCCCTATCCATATACCTAACTTGGCTATCCCCGGTGGCCTTCCTGGTGCCCCGGTGGCCTGGTGGCTAAAGCTCCCGCTTCACACACGGAGGGCCCGGGTTCGATTCCCGGCGGGTGGAAACATTCCGACACGTTTCCTTACACCTGTTGCCCTGTTCACCTAGCAGCAAATAGGTACCTGGGTGTTAGTCGACTGGTGTGGGTCGCATCCTGGGGGACAAGATTAAGGACCCCAATGGAAATAAGTTAGACAGTCCTCGATGACGCACTGACTTTCTTGGGTTATCCTGGGTGGCTAACCCTCCGGGGTTAAAAATCCGAACGAAATCTTATCTTATCTTATCTTAACAACAACAATATTCGTACCTTCCTTAATGTCTTTCGTCGTGACGTTCCCAGTAGTCGACTCACATTCGTCGGGTAGCACTGAGAATGTATTGGATGTTTCCACAACAGTTTCCACGGCAGTCTCTTTCTTCTTCATCGTTTCTACCTTTCCATTCGTCTTCTTGATCGTCAACTTCTTTCCCTGCTGTCCAGCCACTGACCAGTTTCCCTTCTTGACCTGAGGACTCAAAACAGGAGGACTACTCCGAATCTTTTTGTTTTCCTCGGTCAGTCGCCGAATTTCCATATTCGCCAACCTCAATTCTTCCTTAAGCTGTTGGTAAAGTTGCTCGATGGAGGGCATCTTGCTTCAATTCTAGAGAGCGCGCAAACAGGTCTTCACAGAGCCAAGTACATGTCAACACTGCGCAAAAGCCAACTCAATCAGGAGCTACTGCGCAGCACGTCTGCACGGCCCAATAGCAATGCGTATAAATCTGTAGGGAAAGGAAGGCGGGGTAGGGGTCGTCCTCGAAAAGGTTGGAGGGAGGGGGTAAAGGAGGTTTTGTGGGCGAGGGGCTTGGACTTCCAGCAAGCGTGCGTGAGCGTGTTAGATAGGAGTGAATGGAGACGAATGGTATTTGCGACCTGATGAGCTGTTGGAGTGTGAGCAGAGTAATATTTAGTGAAGGGATTCAGGGAAACCGGTTATTTTTATATAGCCAGACTCTGGAAATGGAAAGTACAATGCCTGCACTTTAAAGGAGGGGTTCAGGATATTGGCAGTTTGGAGGGATATGTTGTGTATCTTTATACGTATATGCTTCTAAACTGTTGTATTCTGAGCACCTCTGCAAAAAGTGATTGTGTGAGTGAGGTGAAAGTGATGAATGATGATGAAATTATTTTCTTTTTGCGGATTTTCTTTCTTTTTGGGTTACCCTGCCTCGGTGGGAGACGGCCGACTTGTTAAAATATATATATATATAGTTTTAGGAGTCCTTCCAAGAGGCACAACACAAATAATCACCAGAAGTAACTTTGTTTAAAGAAAGGAATAACTTTACAGAAAAGTTTGTGACATATAATCAAAACCAAATATTCCACGAAGCCAATCTGTTCTAATAAGAGTGAAGCACGTTGCAACAGTTTTTTTGTTTGAATTAGGAGGAAGCTCTAAACTCAGGTCTTTCAGTGCCTTGGAAAGGGGAGGCATTCAGGTTCGATCTAAAGGAGGGGAGGTCAGGTCCAGTTCCTTAGATCAAGAGCTCCTCACCGACACACTTCTAATATCTATTTCTATAAATATATGTACAAGGTATACAGGCCTAGCTGACATCAATGACATACTACTATACAAAAAGCCGCTTGTTATGCAGAGCATTTCGGGCAAATTAAGCCAGTTTTGCCCCAGGATGTGACCCCACACCAGTCCACTAACACCCAAGTCTCGTTTTCTAGTAGTAATAAGAATTAAGGTATATAACCTATTATCTAGACACATTTATTCACATTTGTGAGTGGCTGCATCATAAGAAAAATAAATCGGACGCTTTTAAGAAAATTATGTTATTATTGATATAGTATGTAGGATGCAGGCAGCGTCAATGAAGCCAGAACTGGGCAGTTTTAAATATGGTTTGGATGGGTGTATGAGTGAGTCTAGTTGGGCGCAATTATACCTATCTGGCATGGACCAATAGACTGTCCACAGCAATGTTCCTTCATAATTATGTTATTAATTCCTCTTCAAGGGGGCTCCTTGGCGTGGTGAAGAGGCTCTTGGTCTGAGGAATTAGACCTGTCGGTCTCCTTCCTCAGACGGAACCTAATTACCCCCCAATCCCCCCTTCCCTATCCCATCCTCCCCTTTTCCCTTTCCTCCTCCCCCTCCCCACCCCTCCCTTTTGCCCTTCCTCTTTTTGGCCTTTGGAATTTTTCCCACAGCCATGCTAGTTCCTAGGTAGGAGAAAGGGTACCAGGGTCCATCCCAACCCCTTGAGGTTCTTGGCGGTGGCGTAGTTTGCTGTGGAATCTGGATCGCCTGGGGATGTCCCGATCCCTCTCCGGTATCCCGGAGAGTGCCTTTGGGTGTCTTTCGGGCGACGGGTGTATCTCTGGAAGCCACCTTTCGGATTCCGGGGGTGGTGGCTGAAGGAGGTGTGCTTTGTGGTGGATATCCGGCCGCCCTCTCTTTTGTCCACCAGAGGTAGATCGGCAGACGTGAGGTTGCTCTCCCGGATTGCTAGTTTACTGGCATGATGGGTAGGGTATGGCACGGGTTCCATGCTGCATCTACGCTACTTGTGGTGCTGAGGTCCTCTTGGGCGCAGAGGTAGATTTCTGGCCCTTTCATTCCTCCTAGGAACTATCCCTCCCCGGTCCCCCCCTTTTTTTATTCTTTTTTTTATTTTTATTTTCTTTTCTTCTTTCTTTTTTTTTCTTAAAAACAAAAAGAAAGAAGTAACCTAACCATGGCAGCCCTAGTCCATGAACCTGATTCCTCCGGACCCCTTCTTGATACCGCACCCCGTTCTGACCCCGCCTCGTCTTTGGACCACTCTTCAGACACTCCTCATGCCTCTTTACCTCTTGCCAGTGCTGTTTCCTCACCCGCTTCAGGTACTGAGGTCTCGACTGACTCCTTTGATTTATCTGACCTCCGCTCTCCTTTGACTATGCTTCCGGCCTCTCCCTCTACGGTGCGGGAATTTTCGAATCGCCGGCCCGTTCCGCTTCGGACCAATTCTGGTCCCACGCCTAAATGCCAACAACAGTTACCTGCTGATGATACTTCTCCACCTTCTCGTTCTTCTCAGAAAAGATCAACACGTCCTGCACTCTATTTCCATGCTCAGTTTCAGACTGCACAATGGACTAAATTCTTCACTTTACGACCAACTTCCTCTACCGCCTATCTTTCCGACCACAGTATTGGCAAGGCACTCCTATGCCATGTTGGTAAAGATATTTCTTTTCATGCTCTTAAGAGCGGTACGCACATCATCACTGTACAGAATGCTACCCAAGCTCATGATCTTTCTCTTCTTTCCCATATAGATACTGTTCCTGTCACTATTGAAAAACATCATTCCCTCAATTCTTGTAGTGGTACCGTCATTCTGCCCCATACCATAGTTCAACAAAATTTCCAGACATGTGGCAATGACATTCTTGAACAGCTGGAACTCCAAGATCTCCCAATCCTCAAGGTAGACACTTATGTTCTTCCTGCCCGCGGGCGGAGATGATACCCTAGCAATGTGGCTCGTTTAACTTTTGACAGCCGTGAACTCCCATCCTCAGTTTATGTGGCAGGACATCGGTTACAAGTTCGAAAGGTGATCCCTACACCGCAGCAGTGTAGAAATTGCTGGCGATTTGGCCATCCAGCTAAATATTGCAGATCCATAGCCGAATGCCCAGTCTGTGGTGCCGATGACCATTCTAATACGTCTTGCAATAGACCTCCCTCTTGCCTTAATTGTCATGAGGCTCACCCTTTGTACTCTCGCAGTTGCCAAGTCTACTTAAATGAGCGGGAAATCCGTTACCTCAAAGAGGCAGAAGGTCTCCCTTATGCCATGGCAGTTTCTCATCTCCGCCTCCAAGGGAGACTACCTCGTGTTTCTTATTCCCATGTTTCAAACGTCCCCCCACGTCCCCCCACTTCTGGCTAAACCCGGTGGTCCCATCTTCTGCAGCCTCCTCTGTGGTTACCTCTCCCATAGTCACTCCTGTATCTAATTCTTTTGCTGTCCTAGGCTCAGACGTCCCTACTTCAACACCTCAGTCTGTTCACGCTTCTTCGTGTTCTCCCTCACAAGCCTCAGTATCGACGAGACCTCGTATGACACCTCCTCCAAATCGTCCCTCTACTTCTCAGAAGTCAAAAAAAGGTCCTTTAACCCCTCCTTCCCTACTTCTACCTCCTCATTTTACCTTCCCTGTCTCTGTACCGGGTTCTTCCCCTCTCACTGGCTCTGTTACAAGTGTAGAGGTTCACCCTCCTCCTCGTACTATTCCTACCTCCCCTGTTCCCTCCCAGGTTTCTTCCTCTTCTGCCAACTCCCAGGTTTCTGCCTCTTCTGCCCCCTTCCACGCTTCTTCTCCAGTTCCCTCCACCCTTTCGGCCCCCCTGCCTTGGTACAGTCCATTACCGTTCCAATCTTTACTCATCCTCCCCCTACCATCTCCAATATTGTCTCCCATACAACATCTCTGAATTCCAAAACACTTGAAGCAATCTCTGAATATATTGCAGAGACCAAACCATCAATGGACACTGATCCACCCTCTGTTTCTTCTCTCTCCTCTCCTCCATCTGCGCAACTCCTTTCTTCACAGCGCACCGTTCCTTCGCTGCTTGAATGTTTTCCGCTGCCTCCGCATGTGGACTTTTCTAACCCCTCTAGTCCATAGGAACCCTTACCTGCGGATTTCAAGTATCTTTATCATTGCCAATCATGGCCTATTTACAGTGGAATATACGCGGCCTCGGGTAATCGGGGTGAGCTTCAGATGTTACTCTCCCAGTTTTCCCCTGTTGGTGTTTGCTTACAGGAACCAAAATTACACTCTGCTGTTATCTCTCCCATCTCAGGCTATAATTTATTGTATTTGTCAGATCCTTTTCCTGATGGGACCTTTAATGAAAGTGCCCTTCTTCTACGCAATGATATTCCATACCATCAGCTATTTGTTCGTACTTCGCTACAATACACAGCAGCCTGTATCCACTTGCATAGGTGGTATACGCTCTGTTCTTTATATCTCTCTCCTTCTCGGGCATTATCTATTCTGGATATTGCCTTTCTTGTTTCGTCATTACCGCCTCCGATTCTGTTACTTGGTGATTTTAATGCCCATCATTTCCTCTGGGGGGTCTCACTGTGATTCCCGTGGCATTCAGTTAGAGGCTTTTCTTGCCACCCACCCCCTCCATGTTTTAAATACAGGTACTCACACCCATTTTGATCCTCGGACTCACACTCTCTCTTGCATCGATCTCTCAGTCTGCTCTTCCTCCGCTGCATTAGACTTCACTTGGTCTGTTCTCCCGGACTTACATGACAGCTATCATTTCCCAATCATTCTTACTTCCCCTTCATATTCACCACCTCTTCACATCCCACACTGGCAGTTTGATCAGGCAAATTGGAACCTTTACTCACACCTAACTGTTTTTAGAGGTTCCTTCTTCATCCTCCATTGATGAGCTTTTACACCTCTTCTCGTCCTCCATTTTAACCGCCGCTTCTAATTGTATACCCCAAACTTCGGGCAGGCATTCTCAGAAATGCGTGCCTTGGTGGTCTCCTGCTTGTGCTCGTGCAGTATGTTTGAAACACGCTGCATGGGGCAGGTACCGGTACAATAGAACCACGGAGAGACTTCTTGATTTTAAGCAGAAGCGTGCGATCGCTCGCCGTGTCATCCGTGACGCTAAACGCACTTGCTGGCGAGATTATGTCTCCACCATCACCTCTGCTTCCTCTATGAGTGCAGTCTGGAAAAAAGTACGAAAACTGAGTGGTAAATATTCTCCTGACCCGGCTCCTGTTCTGCGGGTTGCCGGTGTTGATATAGCAAACCCACTAGATGTTGCCAATGAAATTGGCAATCATCTGGTCCGTATTTCTCAGGGACTCCATCTATGCCCCTCGTTTCTTTCCTCAAAGTCTGCCAGAGAGTTAGCACCCTTGGACTTTTCTTCTCTCAGAGAAGAACAGTATAATGTGCCTTTTACACTTCAAGAACTGGAGGCAACACTCTCAGCTTGCCGATCATCGGCAGCTGGGCCCGACGACACATTCGTATGCTACAACATTTACATCAGTCAGCCCTTGCAGTCCTATTACGCCTTTACAATCTTATTTGGTCACAAGGAGTTCTTCCACAGGCTGTGGAAATCTGCCATTGTTCTCCCTTTCCACAAACCAGGCACTACGGGGCATGAAGCCTCCCACTATCGTCCCATTGCTCTTACCAGTGCAGTTTGCAAAGTGATGGAACGCCTGGTAAATAGACGTTTAGTGTGGTATTTAGAGACACACAACAGTCTCTCCACTCGTCAATATGGCTTTCGTAAGGGACGTTCTACCATAGACCCCTTACTACGCTTGGATACGTATGTTCGTAATGCCTTTGCGAATAACCACTCAGTTATTGCCATATTTTTTGACCTTGAGAAGACATATGACACAACTTGGAGGTATAATATTTTAGCCCAAGCCCACTCCTTAGGCCTTCGAGGCAATCTACCATCCTTCCTTAAGAACTTTTTAACTGACAGGCATTTCCATGTTCGGGTTAATAATGTGCTCTCCCCGGACTTTATCCAAGCTGAAGGTGTCCCCCAGGGATGTGTTCTGAGCACAACACTTTTTCTCCTTGCTATTAATGATTTGGCCTCTAGTCTTCCATCACATATTTGGTCATCACTCTATGTTGATGACTTCGCTATTGCCTGTGCAGGCGCTGACTGTCACCTCTTCACAGTTTCTCTCCAGCATGCAGTCGACCGTGTTTCCAATTGGGGCCACCGCACATGGGTTTAAATTTTCCAGTGCTAAAAACCACCAAATTACTTTCACTAGACGCTCTGTCATCTCCGATCATCCTTTGTACCTCTATGGCTCCCCTATCCCTGAACGTGATACAGTCAAGTTTCTGGGCTTCCTCTTTGACCGTAGGTTATCCTGGAAACCTCACATTACCTCTCTGAAGGCAACTTGTCACAGCCAGCTGAACCTTCTTAAAACCCTTGCTCATCTTTCATGGGGAGCTGATCGTTGAACCCTCCTTCGCCTACATTCCACCCTCATTTTATCGAACTTGATTATGGTGACCAGATCTATTCAGCGGCATCTCCTGCTACTCTCTCTAGCCTTAACCCCATTCATCACCAAGGATTACGTTTATGCCTTGGTGCTTTTCGCTCTTCCCCTGTCGAGAGCCTCTATGCAGAAGCGAACGTTCCATCCTTATCTGATCGCTGTGATGCCCATTGCCTTCGCTACTATGTATGCTCTCATGATCTCTGCAATCCTTCCATTTATAGAATGGTCACTGATATTAGTAGACATTCTTTATTTGTTCGCCGCCCCTGTTTACTCCATCCCTTCTCTCTTCACCTTCATTCGCTCTTGTCTTCTCTTCAATTACCATCTTTCTATGTTCATGTAGCATCTCACTTTTCCCTACCCCCCTGGGGAAGTTCCAGTTGTTCGAGTCTGTTCTTTCTCTCTCCCTTGCTCGAAAGCCCAACTGTCTATGGTCGCTTCCCGCTCTCTTTTTCTTGACCACTTCCACTCTCATTCTCATGCCATTGCTGTGTACACAGATGGCTTTAAGTCTTCTGACGGCATAGGATTCGCAGCAGTGTTTCAGGACAGCATCGTAAGATAAGATAAGATTTCGTTCGGATTTTTAACCCCGGAGGGTTAGCCACCCAGGATAACCCAAGAAAGTCAGTGCGTCATCGAGGACTGTCTAACTTATTTCCATTGGGGGCCTTAATCTTGTCCCCCAGGATGCGACCCACACCAGTCGACTAACACCTAGGTACCTATTTGCTGCTAGGTGAACAGGACAACAGGTGTAAGGAAACGTGTTGAAGTGTTTCCACCCGCCGGGAATCGAACCCGGGCCCTCCGTGTGTGAAGCGGGAGCTTTAGCCACCAGGCCATTTACTATGTTCGACTAGTATTTTTACTGCTGAATTGTATGCCATCCTTGCAGCACTTATCCGTATTGCATCTATGCCTGTGTCATCATTTGTGGTTGTCTCAGACTGCCTTAGTGCTTTACAGGCTATACAGAAATTTGATACACCTCACCCCTTAGTCCTCCGTATCCAACTTTGGCTACGCCGCATCTTTACCAAGCATAAAGATATTGTTTTTTGTTGGGTTCCTGGTCATGTTGATGTACAGGGCAATGAACAGGCAGACACTGCTGCGCGGTCAGCAGTACATGACCTACCAGTTTCATATAGAGGTATTCCATTTACGGACTATTTTGCTGCAATATCTTCCCACCTTCACACCGGTTGGCAACAACGTTGGTCTACTATGCTCGGCAACAAACTTCAATCTATTAAACCGAGTATAGGTTACTGGCCGTCTTGTTATCACCAGTGTCGAGGTTGGGAGACTACTCCCGTCTTCGCATTGGCCATACTCTTCTTACTCATGGATATCTCATGGAGAGGTGCCCTGCTCCTCTCTGTGAGAATTGCCAAGCTCCATTATCAGTCAGCCACATTCTGTTGGACTGCCCACTTTATCAACGAGCACACAGAATTTACCTCCGTCGTCGTCTTCGCTCCACTGCTCTCTTTACCTTCCCTTCGCTGATGGACCCACCTTTCATCCGGACTCTCTCATTGACTTTTTGACAACAATTGACTTACTCCACAAACTCTGATGATACCTGCAGCCTTTTCTACCTCAATCTCTTGCTGCCCTCTACCCCTGCACTATCCCCTGCCCCGCTGTTTTCTGTAACCTTCTGATCATCCCTCCTCCCTTCTGCCACCCAATACCCTCGCTTCCTTCCCTACCCTGCAGCGCTGTATAGCCCTTGTGGCTTAGCGCTTCTTTCTGATTATAATAATAATAATATGTTATTAATTAAGACATCGCTGAACGCTGAATCTTAACGTAAAGCTTACGCTGTTTTGATATGTGCGCAGTTCTACGGTAATGTTAATTAAGTAGCCCGTGGACAGGAAGGGAGGGGGGGTAGCATGGGTTCTATCAGTGAAATTGGAGATATACTTAATTCCTAGGATCAAGCCTCATTACCTACCATTTTCCTGGTGATGCATGACCATTACAGGTTTAGCGCTTCCCCATGGGTAATATAATTAGGGGGGGATCAGAGGCACACTGATATAAATATTGGTAAACGTTTCGGGGAAAAAATACCTAACCTTTGCACATGTATCTTACTTATCTACTTGTCGGTATCGTATACCATCATTATACTGATATCTTACACTATGCTTGCATCAATTATGTACAATACGCTCCAAGACAAAATTACAACTGCCATATCTAGAAAATATAATAAAACCGCAGGCCACGGTGGCTTATAAATTATATTAGGGATCATGCAGTATTATTGCATTTATGGAGGAGCTCTAAACTTGTAGGAGTCGCAGCGCCTGGGGGAACGAGGCAATCAGGTTCGATCAAAAATAAAGGAGAAAACTTCAGTTCCTTGGATAAAACACCCAGTCATCGACACCAATGAACCTTCCATGATTATTATTATTATTAAAGGAAAGCGCTAAGCCTGTAGGAATCATACACCACCTGGGAAATGGTAGGCAATCAGGTTTAATCCCGGGAAGGGGAGGACACATTCATTTCCTTGGCTCAATCTAAAGCCTTTCACCAGAATCCAAGAATGCAAATAATATAACCCAAGTTAAGCGCTAAACCCGAAATGGTCATAAAGCGTTTAGCATCGAGGAACCTTCTCGAGGTACTGGCTTCTAGAACAGCACCAAGGAACGTTCCTCGAGATGCTGGCCTCTAGTACAGCAACATGGAACCTCCCTGGAGATGCTGGCTTCTAGAACAGCATCAATGATTATTTGGTGTGCTAAACTCGTAGGGATTATACAGCGCCTGTGGGTGGGGAGGCATTCAGGCTTAATTCAAGGAATTGGAGCACAGATCAAATCCCTAAATCAAGAGCCCCTCACCAACATCAAGGAACCTCCCTTGAGGGGCAGAATTCCAGAACAGAATCAAGGAACCCCCTTGAGGTTCATAGCATCAAGGAACCTCCCCCGAGGGGCAGGCTTCTAGAACAGCATCAAGGAACCTTCCTCGAGGTGCTAGCTGCTAGAACAGCATCAAGGAACCTTCTTCGAGGAGCAGGCTTCCAGAACATAAAGAATCTCCCCGAGGGCCTGGTTTCGAGAACATCAAGGACCCTCCCTCGAAGTGCTGGCTACCAGAACAGCATCAAGGAATCTTCGTCGAGTTGCTGGGTTTTAGAACAGCATCAAGGAATCTCCCTCGAAGTGCTGGCTTCTAGAACAGCATCAAGGAATCTCCCTCGAAGTGCTGGCTTCTAGAACAGCATCAAGGAATCTCCCTCGAAGTGCTGGCTTTTAGAACAGTATCAAGGACCCTCCTTCGAGGTGTTGACTTCTAGAACACTAAGCACAATAAACTCAAGAAACCTTCGCGTCCAATAGATGAATACCCTTGTCCAGCCTCAGGGAAGGTCGACGAAACACTAACTGTACACGACAATGGTAGACCGACCTTCATAGTGCCACGACAATGGTAGACTGACCTTCATAGTGCCACGACAATGGTAGACGGACCTTCATAGTGCCACGACAATGGTAGACTGACCTTCATAGTGCCACGACAATGGTA
>NC_091296.1:64800869-64925869 GCF_038502225.1 Cherax quadricarinatus
CTACTATGCCAAAAACTTTGAAATATTCACATGATGGACAAGCTTACTTGTTCTGCAAGTTTCCCAGTATTATAGCTAGTTACCCTCGTTACTAATGATCTGAGCCTGGTCAGGGTGCCTAGGTCGCACCACCCCCACGCACAGTTCCTCTGTACATAGGGTGCTTCTTGTACACAGAGACCGTGTAATGACACAGTGGGATATTTCAGCGTCAAGTAGCTATCCGTAAATAATGTCTCGACTTGCTAATAAAGAACTGCTTTGTAGGATTATTAACTGCTGTCTAGGATCATCTGATATCTGGAAGTGGTATCCATGGTCATCTGATGATCTGAATCTAATGTTTAAGACGTGATAAATTGAAAATGCCTTTTACTGCCACCTGACAACCTAGAAATATTATTTATGCTGGTACGCATGAGAAAATTGATCCCGTGTGTACACAGTGTATATTCAGTTGTCTCGCACAACCTTCTCTGCTGTGTCAAAAGTAGGAAGGGTAACGGGTTTGCATCAGTAACTTGTAGCCCTAACAGTTTTGGCACCACTAATGAGGTAGCCAAGTTTCTTCCTGCTGCCCTGGTTCCATACGTCCTGGTGGACTACTGAACATTTCATCCACTCGTAGTTAAAAGAAATTTCACTAAAGAAACATTTCTTGCAATGCCTTACGTTATTTTATTATCAGTGAAGTTGATATTCCTCACAGGTCATTATGCAGACGTCAAGAGACCTTTTTGCTGACTAGGAAAATGCCGCCGTCGCCAACTAGCTCTGTTCCCTTTAGTTTGAAGATCATGCATACGTGTCTTGTTTAGTAGTGTTAATGTGGATCTTATGTTTGCTTGTAACTTGGGTGAAGAATACAGGACCATAACTGTGAAGGTTGAGCGTCGACGATAACAGTGAGGGGGGGGGGATTGATCACTGACGATAACAGTGAGGGGGGTTGATCACTGACGATAACAGCGAGGTGGGGTTGATCACTATAACAGTAAGGGGGTTGATCACTGATAGTAACTGCGCATGTTTGTTTCAGCAGGTGGTAGGCCAGGTGTCACCTGCCGTCTCAGCAGGTGGCGATAAACCCAGGGTTATGGTAAGCTCAGGGTTATTTCCCAGGCTGAGGATCCGTACAGATGAGTCACAAGGATGTTAGAGTGAATTTCTCCAGCCTTAGGTTAGTCAGGAAGTGAAACGACCTGGAGAATGAAGTGGTAGAGACAGGATCCATACATAGCTGTAAAAAGATGCATGATAATGCTCTCGAGGCCTGAGAGAGTGCTGTAAGTGCTGGTGAGTTAGTAGACCCCGGAGGGGGGGGGGATGTTTCAATATCATTGCTTGGGACTGTGTGTGTGTGCCTTCGTGAAGAATTAATCAGTGTCGTGGTTGGAACAATTCACACGTAGTCTACAGTTTAGGGAGATTTTAGACGGTGTTTCGGCACGTTCCCGGGCCATTATCATATCACAAATTGGTTATGGTCCAGACCAGACCGAGACGTGAACTAGTTATAAGAGGATCATTTGGCATGCAGAATGAAATAATTTTTGAATGAATGTACGGCTCTCTGGGTCTAATTGTTCTCCTGCATATATGTGTGTGCCTGTATGTAACTGTATGTATATAACTGATTTTTGAATTGTAGTAAATGCTTGTCTGTTGAGAAAGAACCTACATGCTAGCAAAACACACTGTGTATCTTCATCTCTAGCTTTGATTCTCATCTGCTGAAGAGGACCTTAGAGGTCGAAATATTCAGCCAATGTCTCTTATGTTTTAGTCAGCCTCTGGTATTTTTCTCAACATGCTTGAGCGTATGTATGTATGTATTCACCTATATATGGTTGCAGGGGTAGAGTATGTAATGTATGGATGTATGTATGAACTAATAAAAAGAAAAGTCTTGCATATCAGGTAACCCGTCTTTATTTTACTGTTCATTTTCTTACTCGTTACCCAACGTCAGGTTCTGAACGTCTGATCTTTATATACATATATATTTTTTACGTTCTTAAACACATAAAATACTATATATATTTAACTACACAGCAACTTAATATGAAAGTTTCGACAAGTCTTTCAGCGGGGTTTCTCTGCCAAAATTGGAAATCTGTCATGATGGCTTCCAAGCCTCCACGGTAATGTTATCGACATTGTCACTTGCAGTTCGAAACTTTTAGCATTTCGATAATCCTGGTGTCTGACTGGTGTTGAGCTATGCAGCCTCGGAGACTCGGGAAGTACACAGTCGAGTGTGTCGTGTCGCAAAGGTAATGTAGTAGCTTGTTATCGTAGGCTTGGTTGGCGGTGACCAGTGATCTTCAGATATAGTTTGTTTGCTGAACATCATACGATAATTGGCTTCCCTGAGTTTGCATAATTATATCTGCCTCCCACTGTGGGTTTGCAGTATTGACTCTCCTGACAGTTCCTCCTTCATCCCCCCTCCTCTGCTCCCAGGCATTGGGGATTATGGGGCTGGTGGTGTGGCGTGCGGGTGGCGGCAGTAGGCAGTGTGAAGCCCACGAGTCTGTATCTTCCAGCAACTGCTCCGTCCTTTGCTCCACCGACCACCAATCCTACGCCCATACACCATCACACACCTTGCTGCGCACTCGAGTGATAGCTGTTATAATGCTCCCAGTGTTGTGAAGAATGTTTTGTGTAATGCTGCTTGCAGAAACAAACCTTTGATATACTTTAGTGTTGCTGCTTAAGAGTTTTCTTAGTGGAAACATTGAAGGTAGTGGATGACAATTTAGGATGTCAGCAGTGTAATAAGGAAACTAGTAACTCCTGGTTCTTGCTAGGTGATGTGCTAGTGAGCAGCACCACCATGTGCTGCTTGCAAGTGTTGTTTGTGACACTGTTGGTGTGCCAGACTGTATGTGCCAGCCTCAATGCCTCGCACACCTCCACTCCTGCCTTACACACATCCACACCTGCCTCACACTCTACTCTAGACCCTCAAGACCTCTTAGAGACCAGGTTTCCTCCTCGGGTGTATAGTTTTGATCCTAGGCCTAAGATTGATCATGCCGACCTCATCTTCAACCAAGATTTTTCCAGAGGGAAGAACGAAGCTGCGAGGAGTGAGTCAGCGGATGAGATCTCTGCAGCCCCGCTGAGTGTAAACACATCTGCCCCGCTTAGTGTAAACACGTCAGACTCAGTCTCTCCCCAAGAAAATCTTAAGCGAAGAGAGGAAAACGCAAATTTTTCCTCAGTTAGCGATGGCGGCGAGGTTTTCACGAACAGGACTCCCACAGAATCTTCATACAATATAGTAGCAGACCTGCCCGAGGATGCAGGTCCTCTGGCTGAGGCTGAAGATGAGGAGCGCCCTCGAGCTATTGTGGATGTACGTCGCGAGGGCCTGTCTGGTGAGGTCTCCTACATAATCCATCCAGACAACCAGCCAGCACCCACCTACATGCCTATGCAGGACCTGCCGCCTCCCTCACGTCCTGTGGCACAGTGGCGACCCGATATCTTTATGAAGGTGTGCTGCTCGGACCCAAACTCTGCTCCCCAGCCCACTAAGCCTGTGGCCGCAGCCTTGCTGCAGATCAAGTCTGACTACTCTCAGGTAGACACTTCTGTGCCTGGCGAAAGCGAGCCCATGGAAGCGACGTCAGAAATGGAGCACGAAACAAAAGAAAATGATGGTGAGATAGTTCATGAAGGTGATTCAGGCGATGCTGATACAGCAGAAGAAATAACCACAATAGTGCCAGAGGCAGGTGATGATGCCAGCACTCAGAGATCATCCAGGAACTCCACCGAAATTGTAACTGTAACGAACATCACAGACATAACTAACCACCAAAACACCCCACGCTACGAGGAAGCAGGCTCCACTACCTACCAGGACGTCACCAACTTCCTGAAGGACATTGCCAATAGTGATGGTTTTAAGAATGCTTTCTTGGGGGACCTTATTAACAACTTTGGTAATTTGGACCAGAACGCCATGAAACTTATTTACAGCTTGTTGATCCGGCCGCTTGAGGGTGTGCAAGTCTCTAATAAAGAGGACCGAATGGGAACAGTGGCAGAACTCAGGCAGGGACGACCTCATAGGCCTGTAATTCCACACGAGAGACTGCCCTTGCATGACCGACCTTCTGACAGCTACCAACTCTTCGGGCCCATTTTTCCACCAAGTCGATCGTCGGGCAGCAAAAGGCCCTCAATTCGTCCCAGCTACCCAGTACGTCAGGCACCGGCAGCAGCCGCAAGTGACGATGCCTGGCACCCTAGCCGCACAGCCGCCAGGCTTTCCGCCCATGGTCGCCGCGGAGACGAGGGCATTGACGTTATCACAGCGCCTCCATTCCAGACCTTTGAGGTCGTCCTGGGTTCCAGCATCAACCATGACGACAAGAAGCGAGAGCGTAGTAGCATCCAGGTGCCGCCAGTGCCACACAACGGCCCACCTATACCCTTCAGCAAGCTCACATTGGGATTAGAGATGCCTCCTCCAGACGCATTGGATGCCCTTCCCCCTGGCTCTGTCCTCATCCCACCCTCCCATATCATCGGGCGACCCAAGCTGCCCATAATACATAATAAGAGGAATGGGACTCCTGGTATTGAGATGCCCTTAGCAGAGTTTCTGCCGAACTTGCCCTTCTTCAGTAACAAGTCTCCAAGATTCCGTCCTCCAGCTAAGCCCCAGGCACAGGACATCCCACCAAGATTGCCTTCCTTCCTGTCCTCCCTGCTGCCTAATGCCCCTTCCCCCAGGCCTGTTAGACCTCCAGGACCTGTGATGTCACCACCAAGATCTTCAGGCAGCCTTGGAGGTTCATCAGCTTTTCTTGACGTGAATCGCCCCACAGGTCCTCCACCTCCCGTCTCCAAGTTAATGCCGCCAGGACAGTGGGTGTCACCCTCTGTGCCTACGGTACCAGTTCCACAGTGGCCCTTCGAGCAGGATAGTGCAAGTACCAGCATTGCCAGACCTGGAATTGTGTTAAGCGATGTTCCCACAACAGTATTTGGCTCTTTTCCCCACCCAAGCCATCACGCCACCGATAATGTTCCACCTCTCCACGTCAGTGTATCCCCATCTCTGAAGGGGGCGACAATTCTTAAAAAGCAGGAAAACCCAGCCTCTTACCAGCCTCCTCTGGTAGATGTACAAAGCGAGAAAGAGGCCGAAAGCAGTGGAGGGGCAGGGAATCAGCCAGTGGACTACACACCAAACAGGAGCGAGGGTCACAACTCGGAAAGCAGTGGCTTCATCCCTGGCATCACCCACGACCAACAACGCCCTTCAGATTCTGCTTACGATCCTGACCTCTCACCAGAGTACGTAAACTACTACGATGTTGACTATCGAGACTATTACCATATTCAGACTGAAGGTTCCAGTGGTAGTGGCCAAATAGATTCAGGTGCCAAAAAACAGACTCACCATCATAATTCTGCTGCATCCATGGATGTTGTGGATCTTCCCATTATTATCACACCCACTACAACATCTCCTAGATTAAACAGCCATCTTCAGGAAGGCCACAAAGGTGGTGACCCTATGCTTGACCACCTCCCAAGTATAGTCGACCTTGATGGCCGTCATACTAGCCTTGATGACCTCCTGGGCGTCAGGAAGCCTGAAGTCCCTCCACTAACATTGACAGAGCAAGAAAAAAACGACTTGCAAATGTTGCTTCAAAACCACCGGATGGCCTATGCCCTGGCTGAAGGTAATGGCACAGTAGCGAAGCTGTCGTCAATACAGGGTGATAGCAGTGTAGTAGATGACCTGCCTGCTGCTTCAGTAGATGAGGCCTCATCTGCACCAGCCAGTTTCCAAGGAGAGCTGGCAACGTCAGACAACGGTCACTATAAAGTGCCTCTGACAGGTTACCGCCGGGGCTCACAGGCGTCCCTACTTCCGGTTGAGCATGATGCTCACACAGTGTTTGGAGAACATGGTGTTGATGCAGTACTCGGGGGACAGGATGTTGACACAGTTTTTGGGGAGCATGATCCCTCAGTAGCTCATCTGTGGAAGAACATCCAGCTCATTCCTCTTGCTCCAGATCTTTTTGAACATGCTACCCAGGACTACGACGACACTATGAACCTCACTTCACTGTTCGATGGTGCCGTGCCGCTCTCCCCAGGTTCCAACCAAGATCTTGAGCCAGACGGACACGACTTGGATGGGGTTGCTAGTGACACTAGTGGCGGCCATGTAACCATGTCTGAAGAGGTGATGGAAGACACGGACAAGGCTAATGCCAAGTTCATGGCCTATGTGTTAATTGGTGCATGTTGTGGCCTGGCTTTGCTTTCCATTGCTGGGGTCATTGTCATCGTGCGCTTCAAGAAGACTTGTGGGTCCCGCCAGATCAAGACAAGATCTCGCCTCACGGAGCAGGACTCCATAGAGAGCATTTCAAGACGTGTAGAGAACCTGACTCTTGGGGGAGAGTCTGGTCATAAGCTGGGATCGTGGTTTACTGGGCGTAACGAACAGTTTGGAGCTGGCAAGCTGCGCAGCAATATGGCTCTTCCGGAAGTGCAGGACCTCAAACGGGAGAAGAGTAGCAAGTCCGGAAGCACCAGGGACTTGCTTTCTATCAGTTCCGAGTCTTCCCGATCTAATTCCCCGGGTGAAGTCCAGCGTGGCGAAGAAAGTGGGCGCACTGATGATGAGGAACCACGCAGCTCGTGGCTACACGACGAGTACCGCGCCTCTGGCAGTGAGGCGAGCCAGGAGGAGCAGGATCAAGCATACAGTCCACAGCAGTACCAACAGTCTCGTTCCAGTCCCGATACAGTCACACCTAAGAGTCACCCCGCCGACCACCACAGTGTCCGACCAGAATCATCCGTCGAGGTTGATCATATGGAACGATCGGTGCGGGAGCGACGCTATACGGGACAGCCTAGATCAGACGACGACCAGCTGCAGCGATCAGCCAGTCGTCGAGGCCCACGGTATATCTCGTCTATGGACAGTGATGAGTTAGAAGAACGATTGGTAACTCGCGATCCTCATTACACAACTGACTCTGAGCTGGATGACGGGACGACACATTATGACGATGACGATGAGTCCCGTGAGCCTAGTAGATATTTCAGCGACTCCCGGGAGCTAGACGACGTTGTGGCCTCCCGCAGGATGGATTTGGCCATCATGACTTCCCAGGAGCTGGGTGAACACTTGAGCCGCGATCTCAAGCAATACCAGTCCCGTAGGACGTCTAAGGTGCAGCAGCAGCAGGAAGATAATCGGGATACCTCCCGCCTTCATGAATCGTCTCAAGAAGTTGAGGGAGAAGACGGGTCAAGGGAACTTCAACGCTCCCAGAGTCAAGTGTCATTCAGTCGAGATAATGTTCAGAACGAAGTTTTCCTGGAGTTTGACAATATCTTCCGCCAACACGGACAGTATCTCAACAGTGAGCCTGCGGCCTCCACCCTGGGTCGTGTCTCCCGGGGTACAGACGACACCCACGTCTCTGTATCCCGTGCCAACACTCCTGATTCAATCGACCTACCCACAGAGTTCCTACAAGACCTCCGGGATCATGATGACAGGGAGAGACTTCCGTCCTCGGCGCCCACTACGCCACCCAGATTCTCTCCTCCTACTGCCCCGCCCCGCCCACCCAAACCTGGTCACCTGAGCCAGCCTGGAACCCCGTCCCCACAGGCAGGCCGAGCTCGGTCACCCTCACCGGGGCAGACGTCACCATCAGCACGGAACAAACAGCGCCCCGTCTACTGGACTAATGAGGAGGAACGACTCATATGACGGGACGCTGCGGGCCGAGGTGCCAAACCGTAACCACTAGGCACACTGTCACTACCGTCTTCACCCCGTTGGTGTGGACTGGTAGAGGCAGAAAAAGGCCCCGGCTCAAACTAAAGGAGCCGTGACCAGGTTACGGGAGGTATCTAGGCCCGCGCTTGGTGCTTAACACAGTGAAGAACACCAGCTGCAGCACCAAGCATGATCACGCCTGCTCATCAAAGCGACTACGTTAGTTAGTGCTGGAGTGGCAATGCATCGCCACGACGTTTCTACAATCTTCCTGTGGCAACGACATATCCAGAGGCTGTGACGGACGCTGTTGATAATATTGCTTTTCTTGGGGAAGGTAGTGGTTAAGGTTGTAGGAGGCGCAGCCGTTTTTACTGCCAGCGCACACGTACAGTCAACATATACAGATCCGAGCGGACGCACAAGTGTGGAAATATGCACACTTCTTTATCAGCAGTGGTGGCACCAAGGAAAGGGGTAGAGGAATAGGGAGGTTTCAGAACCCCACTGAAATTCCCTTAGCTCGCTAAATAAAACTAACGCTGCCCGCCTCCCCTCCCCCTCACGTTCAAACCAGTTAGTTAATAATGCACAGGTGGCACTGCTGCCCACTCGCACCAAGACGGGGATACGTTCAGAATTCAAGAGGGATACCCGTTCAGAATTCAGCATCCCTCATTTTTTCCTCGACCACCTCGTTGCTAAGCTTTTCACGACCTATTTTTATTTGCTTATAGTTAAATATACGTTTTAATACGATTAGGCAATCTGACTAATGTAAATCAACTTTAAATAAAGAAAATACTATTTGAGGACAGTAGGAAGCCTTAAGAAATTGGCGTTGAGCGCCATGTCAAACAATTTACGTAGTCAAATGAAAATTGGTTTGCCACCTGCAATGGAAACTCGTACGGATAGCTAAACTTATTAGCTATTAAAGAACAAAAAGGCACAATACCGTGACTGGAACAATACACAAATAACCCGCCCATAGGAAGAAAAACTTATGATGACGTTTCGGTCCGACTTGGACCATTAACTAGTGTGACTAGTTAATGGTCCTAGTAGGACCGAAACGTCGCCATAAGCTTTTCGCCAATGCGCAGGTTATTTGTGTATTATTAGTTATTGGTGTAAAGTGCGTGCGAGTCCTTGATGTCCAGCTTCCAGTGTAGAATTTCAGACACCAACACAAGGAACATTATTTGCATGCCGGGAATCTTTTCTTGACTAAGTGCGTGTGCGCTTGAAGTTCAGTACATGTGGCTGTGCGACACCCGTTTTCGTATCCTTAACTTCTCTTTATAGCTAGTCATTGACAACTTTGTCGTGTAACACTTGGGGAAAGTGTGGGGAACGGGTGGTGGGCCTTTGTTTAATTTCCTAGTTGTGGTTGTTAGTGTTTCATGTCCACGCATTAAGTATTGCAAGTGTGTTGGAAGGGGTTCTTCTCCAAAAGAGTTTCATAAGAGCATTCCGGATGGAATGCGCTAATGAAACTCACAACATGAACATGTCATTATTGACATGTTTATGCTGTGAATAGTTAATGAATATTAGGGGTAGAGTGGCTTATCACACTTATCTGTTGAATTAAGATGAGTTACTTGTCTTTGTACATTTCATGAGATGTGCAGAAATTTCTACCATTGTCTGAACAGAGGAAGGGAAGGTACTTTTCGGAATTAGCTGGTGCTGGTGGCTGGGGAATAGATGACTACTACTCATGGTGTCCACAACTTCGGGTTGCATCCTTGACGCTAACGAATAGAAGCCGAGGTAGTATCGTGTTTACTATTTGGGTTAAGCGCTCAGTGACTCCTAAGGATTTAACGCTTCCCTTAGATATAAACGTATTTGGGTTCCACGTCATGATATGAATATCATGCTTCGTGTCAACCATATGTTTTACTTCAGGTTATCAGGACGCCACAAAAAAAAAAATAATAACTATAGTGTGGATGAATGAGGCTGCATATCTATCGTGTGATTTTTTTTATATTCGCCTATAATACTGAATCATTCCTCGATATCCACCTATAATGGTGATTCATTCCTCGATACCTTCTCTGGCTGTAGCGTCAAGATGCTCTTCTACCCTGTATTATTTATTATTAAATAAAGTGCTAAGTCAGCTAATGGAGTACCATGTGATTTTATAACTAGTGGCATTATTATGTATATTGGCTTGAGACCGCGGGTTCAGATGATAGTGTGATGTGTGAGACTGTAAACCGGTCCTCTCAATGTACTAGCAATATTAGTTTTATTAAACTTTGTCAAACAATTGTTTTATGATTAAACCCACAAAATATAGATTGCATTTATTGTTAATTATTAAACGTTACAAGAGAGTTCCAGAGGATTTCAGGTGAAAACCAAACATAATTGAATGTCAGTGTTGAGTGAAGAAAATGACGGAAAATGAGGTGTTACTGTATTTACATTATCTGACGTGCTAAATCCGTGGGGTCATTCAGCACGTGTGGTGAATCAGACTTGATCCTCAGACACGAGAGAAACACACTACCTGTTTGTACTCTGAGAGTTGTTAGGTAGTTGTGTTGAGTGATATATTTATTGGCAGTATTTGCAAGAAATTCAAATATTGCTTTCGTTGAGAATAACATCGAAGGAGATGAAGGTTGACAACATTTGCGGAGATAGAGGCAGTAAGATGAAAGGAGGGGTGGGTGAGGAGGATGCAGTCTCGAGGCTCCTTCAACTTGGATGCCTACGCACTTCTGGCAGGATAGCTGTTGAATGAACAATGCTGAATAATTTTTTTTGTGTGTGTGTGTGTGTGTGTGTGTGTGTGTGTGTGTGTGTGTAACTTTACCTTGTTGGGGAACGGTTAATGTGGCAAAATTTAAAAAAAAAAAATTGGATTAACAAACATACTTCCCACCTGAGGAGGGTCTTTGAAGCTGGTGAAGGGGCTCTTGATCCAAGGAGTTGAACTTGATCTTTTTGAACCTGATAGCCTTGCTATACCACATTTACTGTCTGACCCGTAGATGCCATACAGCGCTTCAAATTCATGACAGCAGTTATAGCAAAGTACTGATTGGAGAGCTTGATGACGCTCTTAACTCAGAAGAGAATTTCTGGTGTGGTGAGACACCAAACCTTCATTAGGTAACCACGAAGGGGAACATTTAAGAGGTTGCCTGATTTTTTCCTTCAACTTTTCGATTTTATTTCGCTCATAACTTGAGAATGCTTCATTCAATCAGCATTAAATTTTCAGCACGTGTACGGTAACGAGGTTCAAAACTTTGGAATGTGTACGGTAACGAGGGTCAAAACTTTGAAACGTGTACGGTAACCAGGGCCGAAACTTTGGAAAAAATTTTGTGTTCATGTGTCCTATGACCAAGGTTATTGAACCCATTCCCAGAACCCTGGACTGGATTAGAAGAAATATATATAAAATATTTGTTGGTACAGGATTTTAGAGTTTAAAAAATTGTAAATGAGAATAATAAACTGGAAAAAAAAAAATCTACGGATTTATGGTGTTTTTAAGCTTAAAGAGGGAAGACTTTTTCTATTTTTTGAAACATTTTTCTTTGCTTTTTCACAAATTTTCGTTTACTCGAAGTCTTTATTTGATCGGCTTCAAATTTTCAGCACATGTGTAATGTATCTTAAATAAGATTGATGGGACTGCGTGCGTGTGTGCTCTATGCACAATGCTATGTAGGCAGTTCCCAAATTTTACTCCGTTTGATAAGTAAGTGGGGATAAGCTGCTCTGGTCGGCCTCATAATTTCAACCTTCGTGTATCCTACTTAAAAGACGGTTGATATATTTAATGGAGCGTGTAAATAAATGACATTTGACAATCTCGAAATGGTATAGTATTATTTTACATTATTGCATTATTTTGCCTTAATGGTGATGAGGGGCTCTTGATCCACTTGGATTGAATTTGAATGCCTCCCATGCCGCAGGCGTTATGTGACCCCAACAGGTTTAGCGCTTTCATTTGATTAAATTATAACAAATGTGAACGGCATCAATCTTCAATGGCTAACGCACCGTTTGAAGTGGATGGATCGTGTCATGGGTTTAGGCTGTGTAGACACAAATTTTGTTGGATTCTCTGTAATAACTGAGAAATGTATCTTCCTGTCAGCTTTGAGCTTGAAGTGCTGATGTGTTTTCCTCAATGGAAACAAACTCTTGATGTTTCGATATGTAAGTTATATGCCAGTATTAACAATCAGATTGGTTTTGTGAAGTGAACTAATTCTCTCTCTTCTGATCAGAAATAAGTCAGTGTTTGACTTTTATAGGTTAAATTAACTCGGTGTTCTTTTATGTGCCTATAACATGTGTGTGCCCTTAAAACCATTGTTAAACATTTGTACGTTATGTACACTCACGTTATTAAAGCTGGCCAATCTTAGAAAAACGTTTGGATTGATTTTGGCCTGCGTAGGTTCCAGTTTGCTCTTTTTTGGAAGAAATTAGAAAAATTGAAATGCTGCTTTTCATGCGATAATTTCTGTATTGCAAATGATTAAACGTTCCATGCTGACAGCTTGATAATGCAACTTCTGAGCGGCTTCAAGATAAATGTGTTTTTGTATTCTAGAATATTGGTATCTTTGAAAAGTTTAAATTATATATAATTTTTATTAAAGAAATTTGAATATTAGTTTCCACATGACATGTGAATGTCTCTTCTGATTTCCTTCAAATCTTCAATGCTAATACTTAATTGTATTGTCAAGTTATGCCGCACTCTGCACTATTCCAGTCGTGTGCAATGAGGTACAGGGAATTGAGGATATGGAGTACAGGGATACTTTCCTCTGATCACAGCGAAATACAAGTAGTTTACACACACACACAAAAGAGAAGTTTTCTGGTTTTAAGTGGATTATAAATTATTGCCAGGTTTTAATTAAGAGTTTTTATTTAATTGTTTTAATGTTTAAATGATAGTGTTTGAAGTTGCTAACTGGATATTGGTTAATATTGAAATTTTCAGGCGTCAATTTTGATACAAGTGACAATCCTAGTGGTAGCGGCTAAATGTGGATTTTCCAGGTGTGAACGTTTAATACAAATCCTTAATTCCGCACTGGCGGAATTAAGGATGCTTTCTGCGTCAGGGTAGGTACTAAACTTTCTGTGAGGGGTGCCTGCCACTCTTCCCACAGGTGCCCACCTCGTTAACACCCCAGCATCTCTCACGACATTAGCAAGTTGACATCAGTGGTGCAAATTGGTAATATTAAGAGCTGAATGTGTTTCAAACGCTGAATAACCGAACGATTCTGGCGCTCAGCAAGTAAAAATAAATTTTCAGGTAAAACCACAGAACGGGCAGGGTTTGAACCCATGGCGTGTGAGTTGTAGAACTCAGGTGATAGTGAATTACACACATGTGCAACATCTGGGTATCCTTATTTTGTAGACGTTCGGCCATCCAGTAGCTTTATCAATACAATATTGGGACACAAACGGAAGACTAGAAGATGAGGTAATCAGTCCCCTCGACCTCGTAGAATTCTGCAAGGCTAAGGGACTGATTACTACCTCTTCTACAGTTTTCCGTGTGTTCCTATATTGTATTATATACTGATAAAACCACTGGTTGGCATAACGTCTGCTAAGATGTCCAGTTATTGTCCATGTCTTAATTAATTATCCTATCAGTAATGTATACCATTGATAGGCTATTGTATACCGTTGATATACCATGTGATAATATTGATTAGATTTTGTCGCCGAAGTGGCTAGTTTATTATGCACCCCATATCCATCCTGTGGACGGTAGTGCAAGAGCATAATCATAAACAAAAGGTCTAGAACTAGGGACCAAAAGGGTATATCGAGATTTATATCTGCAATTATCTTGTCTGTTACAAACAATTTCAAACTTTTGCTTAATGGAACTAGATTCCAAAAAAATTAATATTGCATAAAGGTTGATATCCTATCTAGTAATGATTAAAAGTGGATACCCTAACTACTGAGTGCATTTAGAAGAATAGAACTTGCATATACAGCCTCGAGACTTACAGGCGAGTATCTAAAAACAAATTCTTGTATTTCTTAAGGTATTGTCATGTGTGTAGTGTGAGGGCGCATGATCAGACGTCCCGCACACAGCTCGACAATCACTGTGTGGTAAGCTCTAGACAATGGAGAGGGTCTTGGGCAATACACAGGATTTTTTGGTGCTGATAGAGAACACCCACAAAGCGATAGTTTCCTTTGTCTAGTTTTGCATCAGAGGCAAGAAGGTGGGATGGGGGTGGGGGAGACAAACAAGAGAACACGAGCGAACAACCTTGGTGTTTAAATCAAGCAGTTTGGGTTAAGAGGCGTGGAGGTTGTTCTGATGGATCTGTGTAATAACTGATAAGGAGTCGTAGCTGGTTGATTAATATGGTGGATGTCATTCTGATGGGGCTGTTTAATGAATGGTAAGGGGTCGTAGGACGGTTAATATGGTGGTGGTGAGGAAGCCACAGATTGCATACGTGCTGCTGATGGGATCACCAGCTGCCGCTGTGTAGGAGAGCACAGCTCGTGATGTCTCGTTTTCTATTTTAATTGATCAAAATCATCTGTACACTTTGCAAAACCTAATAATACTTGTTATACCTACAACCTCTTACTGAAGTTCACTATGTGCTGTATACTTTCAATGTTTAACAGCTTTGCTGAAGTTCAATGTGTATGGACTTTTTTACGTTTGGCAGCATTTCTGCTGATGAAAGCTGTCACATCAATTTTACTTTTAATTAATCTTCCATAACAGCACTTACAAAGTAGTAGTATTTATATATAATTTGCATTTTACAGTAGTTTATGTCGTCAGTTATGTTAAACTACAGCTATTATGCAAAAGTTCTAGTAACTCGTACCACTGCTACCACTATTTCCATTCACCAGCATCCATATCACTCGGTAATATATTATATTAATATAATGTGATCATTAAAATGGCTGAACTGATTAAATATACAACTACTTGTGATACTAATATCGGTATAATTGCTGTTGTTTTCTAATTAAGAATCCCCACAACAGCAGCAGCAATGAAACACAACACTAACGACAGACGATCGCACTTATTGAGCCTCAGCCGAGAGGAGTGATGACTAACAGCTGCTAAGTTCCGTTCCCCTCAAGGAAGGTTCCTTGATGTTGGTGAGGGGCTCTTGATTTAGGGAATTGGATCTGTGCACCAGTTCCCCGAATTAAGCCTGAATGCCTTCCACATCCCCCCCCCCAGGCGCTGTATAATCCTCCGGGTTTAGCGCTTCCCCTTGATTATAATAATAATAATGCTAAGTTCCGTTACTGACCATCTTTGAAAGCTGCTAATGTTCTATTACTCTACACAGCTGCTAAAGCTTCATTGCTCCAACCATCTTTAAGTGTCAAGAACTTTATGACGCTCGGTCCATCCTGGACCATTGTCAAATCACAGCTGGGACTTTATGAAGCAGATAAACTTGTGATTTGACTGATTCAGGAGGGACCGAAACGTCTTCATCAGGTTCCTCTCTGCTAAGTGCGGGTTTTTGGTGAACTGTTTCAGCCACGGTAACGTGACATTTATTATTATTTATTATTGTTATTATTATTATTATTTTTATTATTATTAGCAACTGGATTCACCCCTGGCCCGTCAACATCATCTTTTAAAAACTGGCAGTTTTGCCATTTCGGAAATTCTTGCGAAATCCTACCCAAGCACAACACCCAACCTAGGTTAGGTAAGGTAAAATCGGTCAGGAAACATGACAATTGTTTCCCGAGTCAGGTCATGGTTATATGGTGACCCGCCACTGGAGCTTTTGGTCATGTGACCGACGCCTTCCGCTGGCTTACCAGTGCACCCCTTTAAAAATTGAGGTTGTAGTAGTGAGAATTCCATTACCTAGTTCCGACCTCCAACCCTTGCACCACCCACCTGACCTGTGACTCACTGTGTACAGTATGCTGTGTTTTCTTTGTATAGGATTAAGTCACTGGATAACTTCAAATTCAAATTTAAAGTTTATTCTCTATAAGGATTACAATGCTGAGTTTACAGAATTTGGTTATTGTGTGGTTTACATGTAAAATACTAATTACAGAGGGGGCCACTAGAACACCTAGCATGGCTAGGCATTTCGAGCAGACTTAGATTAATTCTTACCTCATAATTTGTAATAATTTAAAGTTAAGTTGGTATTATGGCTAAGTGACTAAATACTAGTTTGTGAGTTTAGCAATGTGAATGCTTTTGTTTTGGCACAATACATAGTTTCAGTATTGGAGTGTCACAGGCCAACTTATGACTAGTTAGGATTCATTATTTTAAGATTGAGATTGATATTTCTGTTTATGGTCAAATGGGTGAGTGAGTGTAAGTGTGAACCACCAGGTGGTATTCGTGTAATTAGTTGACGGGGTGTATCAGGGAGATAAGATGTTTTCTAATGGTAGTTTTGAAGGTGATGAATGTGTCTGCAGTTCTAGAGTTTTCAGGTAGGGTGTTCCAGATTTTAGGGCCTTTGACATACATTGATTATTATTATAATCAAGGGGAAAGCGCTAAACCCGGAGGATTATACAGCACCTGGGGGGATGTGGAAGGCATTCAGGCTTAATTCTGGGAACTGGAGCACAGATCCAATTCCCTAAATCAAGAGCCCCTCACCAACATCAAGGAACCTTCCTTGAGGGGGACATACATTGAATTTTTGTAAATGTTAGTCGGACACGGGGAATGTCATAGATGTTTGTGTCTGGTGTTATGCCTGTGGGTTCTGTCACAACTATCAAGAAAGCGTTTTAGGTCAAGGTTAATATTGGAATTTAAGGTCATGTAGATGTAATTGCACAGTAGTAAGTGTGGATGTACTGAACAGGGAGTAAGTTAGATATATGAAGAGTGGGGGGGGGGTTGCCAGGGATGGGATTTAGTGATTATTCTTACTGCAGCTTTTTGTTGGGTTATTATTGGCTTTAGGTGTATTGCTGCAGTTGATCCCCAAGCACAAATAGCATAGGTGAGGTATGGATAAATAGGTGAGTGGTATAGTGTGAGAAGGGCATTTTGCGGCACGTAGTATCGTATCTTGGAGAGGATCCCAACCGTTTTGGATACTTTTTTGGTTATGTGTGGGATATGGATGCTAAAATTCAGGTTGTTGTCGAGGTATAGGCCTAGGAATTTGCCCTCATTATGTCTGGCAATTAGAGTGTTGTCGATCTTAATGTTAATCTGCTACCAAACATAATATAGTAGGTTTTGTCAGTGTTAAGCGTAAGTTTATTGGCTGTCATCCAAGTCGATATTTTGATCAGCTCCTCGTTAACAATTGTGTTGAGGGTGGCAAGATTAGGGTGAGAGATGACATAAGTCGTGTCGTCAGCAAAGAGAATGGGGTTCAGGTGTTGGGATACGTTTGGAAGATCATTGATGTATATGAGGAAGAGCAGGGGACCAAGTACACTTCCCTGCGGAACTCCAGTATCAAGTGGCCGTGTTGTTGATGCTGTGTCTTTAATGGTGACGTACTGATACCTTTACAAAATGTCTGTTACAAGTTTTTCTTTTTACATGTGTTAATCACTATTTGTAACCTCAAACAACGCAGTCAAAACGTTAGGAGAGGATGGGGGAAGGTGGAACAAGATTAATGTTTAATTGCTGAAAGATGATCCACCATGAAGGCCAGTGCATCACGACGTAAAATTTACAAATCATTTAATGTTCGTGTAATATTCCTTACAAAGCTTAAGTGTACGTAGACAAAAAGAAAATGATATTTATAACTAGAGTGAAGCGAAAAATTTTAATAAAACAAGTAGAGTAAACCTGAACCTCGTGGGATCCTGCCTCGCCCTTGGCTGGTCTTCATCTCTGTGATAGACTCGCTTTTCGCCAAAAAACCCGCATTTAGTAGAGAACTTGACTTGGTCCAGGATGGACAGAGGCATTCTCATAACGTTCCTTTCCAAAGGTTCAAGTCGAACCGTAACATAAGAAAGGAGGAACACTGCAGCAGGCCTGTTGGCTCATACTAGGTAGGTCGTCATAAGTTTCATTCTCATATGTGCGAGTTGTTTGTGTATTGTTCCTCCCTAAGTGAGTTTTTTTTTTTCCGTGAATTGTTCCAGCAGCGGTATTGTGACTATTCCTGTCTCGCACTGCTGATCCACAACCACATTCTTTCCATGTACCTTTTTTTTTATTAAGTTTAGCTCAAGCGTGGTTGAAAAATCGTTGGAAGAGAATTGATGCAAAAGATTTATTTATTTGAATGTTTATTTTTAGTTTAATTTGCAGGCTTTCAGCTGTTATTTTACGTCAGTTTATTTCAACGCCGTCGTGTTTAAGGTGTGCAGGAGAACCCATGATGTGACTCAGCAGTCTATTAACACCCAAGAACCGATTTACTAAGTGAACAGAGATTTCAATATTGTTATTGTTTTTGTACAAAATGTGTAAAATTGTTACTTTTTTTTTTTTTAAGTGTAGAACTTTTTGATACAGCTAGGCAGAAAAACAGGTATGCATAACACTTGTAGTACAGTACATGCATGAAGATTAGGCGAGTTGCTATATATATATATATATATATATATATATATATATATATATATATATATATGCAAAACAACCACTCTGAAAGAATAGAGAAATTCCAAGCGCTTTCGTGACTACTCACATTATCAAGGAACTATGAAAGTAAAGCATCCAAGGAAGCTATATAAGGGTTCTGACCAACACCTCACGTATATATATATATATATATATATATATATATATATATATATATATATATATATATATATATATATATATATATATATATGTATATATATATATATATATATATATATATATATATATATATATATATATATATATATATATATGCAAAACAACCACTCTGAAAGAATTCTTTCACAGTGGTTGTTTTGCATATTCTGAAATCACCTGTTTACTGTGATCTTATTACATATATATGTCGTGCCGAATATGTAAAATTGGTCAATTAGCAAGAACTCATTTAAAATTAAGTCCTTTCTGAAATTTTCTTTTATACGTTTAAAGATATATTTTTTCATTAATGTTAATGTAAAATTTTTAATTTTGCACCAAAAGAATCTTGGAAAACTTACCTAACCTTATTATAACAAGAGCAATTTATTTTAGCCTAACCCAACTAAATATATTTTAAATACGTTTACAACAATTTAATACTAAACAAACACAATCAGATATTTTTTTTCGTTAGGTTCAGAATGATTTTGGCGAAATTATTGCATACACAAATTTTCACTTGTCCTCTATGGCAAGATGAGCGTTTCTATTTAAGCCAAGATCGCAAGTTCTGCCTATTCGGCACGAGATTATATATATATATATATATATATATATATATATATATATATATATATATATATATATATATATATATATATATATATATATATATATATATATATATATATATTATATATATATATAGGGAGATTTTGTCATTTATTTTAGACATTGTACATTGAACAAATTTAGATATATTTTTTATTTAGATGATGCGGCCTGTCATGTTCTTTTTAATGGGATATTTATTCAAGCATGTCTTTCACAGTGGTAGTAAGAATGGTGGGGGAGGGAGGTGGCATCAGTGATGGCGTAGTCGAGTACAAATACAAAGTAGCACATCCCTTGTTCATCTCAGTGAAATGGGGTGATTAAGATGGCTACGAAAAGGATGAGAATGATGATGATGTGAAGAATAGGATAATGCAAGGATTAATTAACAGAACCCTTATTGTTTTTATGAAGTGTCAAGACTTGTGTATGAAGTCACAAAATCAGTAGCTACAAAATGTCATTGCCATACTAATATTTGACTATAATCTTTTCAAGTTCAACTTTTATGGAAATTTAAATGTTAGTAAACGTAAAGTACGTGGATCTAGACCGACTTACTCTAGAACATTATATCTTACATTTATTGAAACTCCAACTTTTTTGATGGAGAATATCACACGCCCTGCAAGATACGGCATGTCCTTTTATTAATGATAAGTTACTTGAAATCTTAAAATTTTGTCCACATTTTGCAATATTTAGATCAGTAACCAATACGACGATTTTTTTTGTTCATATAATGGCTCAGATAGATACCTGATAAATAACTTTTGTGACCTAAATGTCCTTTTAGTGGTGACGATTGTCGTGGCGGCGGAAATAGCATTGTAGTGGTGAGAGATGTTATGGTGACAATGTTGAAGGTGTTGTGATGATGGCAGTGTTGAGGGTGATGGTGGAAGTATTGAGGGTGTGGCAGCAGAGGCCAGAGAAGAAGCAGCTACCATCTGTCGTCGTACTGTACAGTTACTCTCACCTCTGCCTAACCTCTGAGCATAAAGAACACGGGTAAGCCAGCGGTCACTGCATCCAAAGGGCCGGGCTCCGGGAGTCCAAAAACTGCGGAAACTCGTCAAAAGCCCCCTCAAGGAAGGTTCCTTGATGTTGGTGAGGGGCTCTTGAATTAGGGAATTGGATCTGTGCTCAAGTTCCCCGAATTAAGCCTGAATGCCTTCCACATCCCCCCCCCCAGGCGCTGTATAATCCTCCGGGTTTAGCGCTTCCCCCTTGATTATAATAATAATAATAATCGTCAAAAGCAAAGAAAAAGTCCTCCATAGGGCCTATGACTACTCTACTTTCACGTGTCTAGTCACCTTCACTTTGATATGTCCCTGCACAGGTTGCATTTTCTTTGTCAAGAAATATTTTGGTGGTGGTGGTGGTGGTGGTGGTGGTGGTGGCGGTGGTGGTGGTGGTGGTGGTGGTGGTGGTGGTGGCGGTGGCGGTGGCGGTGGCGGTGGCGGTGGCGGTGGCGGTGGCGGTGGCGGTGGCGGTGGTGGTGGCGGTGGTGGTGGTGGTGGTGGTGGTGGTTCTTCTTCTTCTTCTTCTTCTTGCAAAAGTTCATTTATCCTGGATACTTGGTGGGATTTTAGCAACACTGGGGTTGCAAACAACGTCCCTCCTTTGATGTCCACCTCCTCGACTAGCTCCGGGACCCTGGATTAGGAACATATGATTCCTGTATGTTATGAAAATTTACGTCAGTAAAACTAGTGGACTGTATAATTAAGAATTTAAATGGACTCGACTTTTTGAAGTATGTTAAAATTATTAATCACATCATTTTACTTACTAATGTATTACATTGGTGGTATATCCCTCAGTAAGATTACTTAGGAAATTGGCCTGTATCAAATAACCTTACCTGTTGTGTGGGTTTGTAATATACATTGGGAGGCAAACCAAAATTAATGAAGAGTACATGCCGTAATAGACAATATGGTGCTTAATTCACAGTTCCATTTTTCTTTTGTCAAATCACTAGGTTCTTCCATTTCATTCTCTAGCTGGACATTTACAGATTTCTGTCCTCTTCATGTAAGCCATGTGTGTTGTAAAAATCGACTAAAATGCCTGGAGCAACGGGAAAGTAACCCCTTTTTCCGTAAAGCTTACTGAATATTAAGATGTGTATGTCATGCCGAATAGGTAAAATTGATCAATTAGCAAGAACTCATATAAAGGTTTGTTATCTCTGTGTCGGTTTGTTTGTGTAGTTGTGTGTCTTCAGAACTATAATATGAAACCGATTATCATATATTTGCTCTTATAGTTTACTCTTTCTTTAGAACACATGGAATGTGTGCTATCATGATCATGTCTCAGAATGAAATCCATAGCCAAAAGTCCTACCACCTTTGTTTCATGCAGTATGTTAATTTTTTTTTTTTTTTTTGGCATTGCAGGCTGAAAAGGCAAAGAAGGAGGCAGAAGCTGCTTTTGAGGAGTGTAGCGATGCTGCTCGACAGGAAGTAAGTGAGACATTTCCAATTTGTGGGTGACAGTCTGCACAGCAGGTTTTTGTTGGGTTATTAATAGTTGTAGGTGATTTGGTGTATTAGATGTAAATCCTTAGCACAAATACCATAGGTGAGGTAAAAGTAGATTAGAAAGTGGTACAATGTAAGTACAGAAGTATTGTTTGAGGTACACAGTAATGTATCTTGAAGAGGATGTCTACTGTTGTGGAGACCTTGGCTGTGTTGGATATGTGTATTAAATTTCAAGTTGCAGTTAAGGTGTAGACTTAAGAATTTACCCTCGGGGTCTTGCAATGGGAGAACAATCAATCATTGTGCTTAGTTGGAAAGACTTTTGTTAATGTGGATAAGAGAGAAGCCGATGAAGGGAGATAAGTGCCTTTAAGTTATATCTGTGAGCAAGCATGTCCAAGATACAGTAAAAGATGTACTTTTGTGGTTTTGGAATGAATTATCATAAAACCCTGTACTTTGGAGTTTGACTTGAGATAGTTTGAAGGTATGATATGTCTTCTGGATTAATTAAAATATCATAACTCAAAGGAGCACTGTACTTAAAATTTACTCAATTCATAATAAAAATCACAAGAAGGTATGGTAAAATTATTAGGTTTAACAGAGTGGTACTAGTTACTTGAATTACATACAAAATATGATGAGATAGTATATGCATCTAATAATGTATGGGAGTTGAAAGGAAAGCTGGGAAAAGAAGAATAGGGACAGAATTGGATGTAAACAGCAGGTTTCAGGGTATACGTATTGTTGTCAAGATTACATTAAAGTAAGCAGGTGCTTTTTAACAGTAGATTTGAAGAGGTTGGCAGATAGGAAACCTTTAGAATCTTCAGTCATAGTTCCAAATTTTAGGACCTTTTATGTGCATTGAGTTTTTATACAGGTTGAGTGGGACACAGTGAATATCAGAGATTTTTGTCATGTGTTACACCTATGAGTTCTCTTGTGGCTATTAAAGAAGAATTTCAGAGCAGATTTATATTTGAATTGATTGTCCTATATAAATAGTATGCACAGTAGTATGAGTGAATATTATGTGTATTGAGTAAGTTTAAATTTTTGAAAAGTGAAGGAGTATGTTGTCTGGCAATATTGAGTAATTGTTTAGATTTTCAAGTACAGATACCATATGTGAGGTAAGGATAGATTAGAGACTAGTACAAAGCAAGTAGTGCTGGTGGTTGAGGTACTGCATTATCTGAGAAAAAGTTGTACAATTATATAATACTATGGTACTTGGGAAGGTGATGAAGATATTGTAATAAACAATATTTTGAATATTTTTTAATAATACAGTTTAATTGCAAAATCTTATTGTAATTTGTACCGTAAATTTTTCAGATCAAACACTTTCAGCGACAACGTGTGACAGAAATGCAAGGGAGTGTGGAACGCTATGCTGCCTATCAACTAACCTCTGCTAGAACTACACTCAGTATACTCTCACAAGCAATCAGTCAAATCAAAGCTATCAACTTATAGGTTATGAAGCAGCTAAACTTTATGTCCAGGTCATTTTTAACCAAGCTCATATGATGTCATTACCATGTTAGAGAAACATGCAGATATTCCTCACAAATTGCAATTGCAGATGCTATTTTATACCTTATTCTCATAATTATAGAGATGTTATTACGGTTGATTTGTCAATCTTTGGTCATTTTCACCTTGAATAGTTGAAAACCAAAGTTAGTCAAATTAGTTATGTATTGATCTCTTATTTTGTTGCATTCTTATTTTTCCTTATAATTGCACCTATGATTTGTAATAATCACAGTATTTACCAGTGATTTCACTGCTCTCAAATTAACTCTATAATTAAAGCAATGCAACCAGCCACAAGGGTATAGATAATGGTTGTATGCTGTATGACTGCTCTTTTGGTACTCCTTTCTGCATTTGTGAGGAACAACAACCGTCCAACACCCTCATGAAGGGAAGATCGAGAGATATCAGAGGTTGGGACAGAATGGCACTTTAATCTGCTTCAGACTTGAAACACTAGTATTTTGTGTGGTATATAATGTACAATATGGAATGTTTGTATAAAATGTGTCATGTCTTTGAGATTACAAAAGAGTGGATAGAACTAGGAAACTGTATCAGCCATATTATTTATGTAATGTTGTATATTATATAAATTTCTTTTTGCAGGATATGAAATAAACATTCAGCTATCGACAGACTTTATTCAGGAAGTATAAGCAACTACTATTTTTGTATGCTCGATTTCACCTATGTGAAGTTTCTGATTTCCTTTGTTATTGTGTTAAATTTTGCACTAATGTATCCGTGATATTCATTTCTGAATGGGTCATAGATTGCCAGTAGAAATTACCCTTTAAGTCTGAAAGCAAATTTTACCACTACAAGCAGTATTTTAATTGTTTAAGTACTGGTGTGTTAATTTAGTGTGACCTCAGGTATGTTGCAATACATTCTTAATTTCTATAATCACAGCTATTAAGAAGAATTTAAAAATACTAACAGTCACTAACAAAAAGGGGTTATTAATGTTTGTTATTAATATTTTTTTTTTTTTTTTTAAACTAATTTTGTTCAATGTTTTTCGATGGAAATTGCATGCAACAAATTTTTTCCTCTGGATGAAGAAATTTATAGTCATCACAGTACAATATTTATCTTCTTATACTGTAGTACTACATACAGTATTATTTGGAAATTTGCAATTAGTTGTCAATTTCACACAACTAGATTTAAAAAAATGGTGTTACAAAAAATTATTTGATTATTTATTAACTTCAGAGTTTTTCAAAAGCTTTAAGTTACATAGGCCCTCTAGAAATTTACTCTTCTCATATAGTTATCAGTAGAAGGGCCATACCACATACAGTATATTTCTTAAGACTTCTTTGGGTCACCCGGCCAAAGCAGGGTGACCCAAAGCATACATTAGATATAAATATCAAAATTTCTTTAATCTAAGGTTGCAAAGTATTGGATATTTAATCCAAGCTATGTCACAACTGTATGGCCTTAAAATTAAGATTGAACAGCCTTTCCTGCAAAATATTTCTTGAGTTATTTATTAAATGTATTGCTGGTATAATGCTAAAGCTCTGTTATTTCAAAATTTCTATCAGTATTGGAAAAGTTAGCTTTCTTTATTAATTTTATATTCAGTATCTTAATTTTCCATTATTAGTACAATTTATAAGTCCAGTATTTATAACCTTATTGTGTTTCAGTCCATCTTCATACATCTTCAGAATTCTTAATCATGTCAGTGGCTGAGTACCAATACCATAGGTATATGTATAATATGATTTTACTTAAAAAGTTGTGGTGTAAAATGTCTTTACTCTGTATCTTGTATAGTTTTCTTAAAGCAGTACTTGAGAGTGGCAACAGCATGGGGGCTGAAGCCCCCCATAATCTCAGCCTCCTCAAAGCTCCCCATATATAAATAATAATAATGATGATGAAAATAATATCACAACTTCAAGACAGTCCCCTAGCCCCCCCTTCCAACCAGATTGGTAGTTGACTTAAAGGATATAGTTTATTCTGTAAAAAAAAAAAATTGTTGTGGCAAGATACTGTTTGGGTTGCAGAAAAATGTTTTATCAGTATATAACAAATTGCTCTTGTTTGGTGTTAGATGACAGAGAATAGGAAAGTCACATTCTGCCTCTCCAAGTCTTTTGTGGGTTATGAATACTGGTTCTGTATATAATAAAATGGATTCAGAGTGCAAACTTCAAATACGAAACTAGTCAGGAAAGCCTATCACATGACGTGACATTTATTAAACTAAAGTGCCAAAAGGGTCGAATCATAGATAGGTGTGTTGATGATTAGTCACAAACTTCATAGATGATTTTGACCAAATAATTTATTTTTTGCAAGTCTGTACTGTACGTGTATATGTATTTTATTCTCTTTAGCTTTCACTGCTTACCAAATAATTTATCCTCATGTAGAATAAAAGTTAGACTGCTGTGACTGGAATTAACATAAATTTATGAGATGAGACCTTAAATGACATTTCAGTCTATCCTAGATGATCATGAACTCATAATTTTATAATGTTCCAAGATGAACTAGAACATTGTCTTGATTTTCATATCCAATGAGATACTTTCGAATTTATCCAGGTGATTGCTCTGGCTAAACACTCAGGTTGCTGCTTGGAAATGTAAAGTCTTTCTAAAGATGTAAAACAGGTACACAGTACATTATTAGTTTAGATTTCCTGTAAAGGAAACAGTTGGATGACATTTTGCTTGTGCAGCAAGCTTTTCCAAGTCTGATAAATCATATCTGGTGGCTACACAGTTGATAGGCAGAAGAGAGGAACATAGGTGTTAACCCAAGAAAATATGAAAATAGAGAAACTGCAGTAGACCTGCTAGCCCATGCTAGGTAAGTTCTGAGCCCTAGCCCATGCTAGGTAAGTTCTGAGCCCTAGCCCATGCTAGGTAAGTTCTGAGCCCTAGCCCATGCTAGGTAAGTTCTGAGCCCTAGCCCATGCTAGGTAAGTTCTGAGCCCTAGCCCATGCTAGGTAAGTTCTGAGCCCTAGCCCATGCTAGGTAAGTTCTGAGCCCTAGCCCATGCTAGGTAAGTTCTGAGCCCTAGCCCATGCTAGGTAAGTTCTGAGCCCTAGCCCATGCTAGGTAAGTTTTGAGCCCTAGCCCATGCTAGGTAAATTCTGAGCCCTAGCCCATGCTAGGTAAGTTCTGAGCCCTAGCCCATGCTAGGTAAGTTCTGAGCCCTAGCCCATGCTAGGTAAGTTCTGAGCCCTAGCCCATGCTAGGTAAGTTCTGAGCCCTAGCCCATGCTAGGTAAGTTCTGAGCCCTAGCCCATGCTAGGTAAGTTCTGAGCCCTAGCCCATGCTAGGTAAGTTCTGAGCCCTAGCCCATGCTAGGTAAGTTCTGAGCCCTAGCCCATGCTAGGTAAGTTCTGAGCCCTAGCCCATGCTAGGTAAGTTCTGAGCCCTAGCCCATGCTAGGTAAGTTCTGAGCCCTAGCCCATGCTAGGTAAATTCTGAGTTTTGCTGGCATATTAAGTATAGATATTCTTTGTAGTAGTGATGGTTTGTAGTTCTAGGTGGTATATCTGCTTTTATATCTCTATTGCTCAAGGTAGGATTACTGGTGTCTCTGTCTCATAAACATGCAAGTCTTGCTAATTCTACTTACACTTGAGTCACACTACACATGCTTGTGCAAGCATGTATATTTATACACCCCTCTGGGTTTTCTTGTGTTTTCTTACCAGTTCTTGTTCTTGTTTATTCCCTCTTATCTCAATGGGGAAGTGGAACAGAATTCTTTCTCTGTAAGCCATGCATGCTGTAAGAGGTGATTAACATGCTGGGAGCAAGGGGCTAGTAACCCCTTCTGGTGGGAGATGGCCAGCTTCATAGAAAAGAAAAATTGCTCAAGGTTTGGCCAATTGGAAGCTGCCTTGGTTCTGCAATTGTGTTTGATGTTAGGAGAACAGTTTCATGGCAGTTCCTTCCCTTTTTATTTAGTTTTGAATTAGAATATCTCATTAAATGACTGTGTGCATTTCTATGGTGTGCTCTTTGATATGTTTACCTTAAGTTTCTGGCGGTGTCTCCTATATAAATCTTGTCACATTTACTGCATTAAATTTCATACACACCAGCTTCGATGTACAGCGGTACTTCGAGTTTCGAACAGCTCCTAACTCAAACAATTGTGTAAGTGTATTTTTGTAAGTGTATTTTTGGGGGGTCTGAAATGGACTAATCTATTTTACATTATTCCTTATGGGAACAGATTCGTTCAGTATCGGCACTCGAACAGCCTTCTGGAATGAATTAATTTTGTAACTCAAGGTACCACTGTATTTTGTTTTTCCACCTAGTGATGTCACAGACATTAGATGAGGTTATGACAGCCAGTTTGTCACTGGCTTGGCTCAAAATGTTGGAGGCTATATCACATGTAGGTGAAAATTACAATGTGATTTTTTTTTTTGTGGTACTACAAATTAGAAAGAAGAATGTTGGGCACTGCAATTTTACATGTAACTTTTTTTTATACTTTTCATTTAGGACACACAGGCAATAAGTTTTATATAAATGTAAAAAAGACCCAGTTAATACACCTCTTTTTGCCACCTGAGTGGTTTAAAATTGAATCGCTGATGGAACTGAGAAGTTTAGATATGTAGCAAGAATGCCTACCAGATAAAATGGATTTAATGGAATATTTAACTTACGTATCTTAGGGAGTAAAGACATATTGGCCAGTTTCAAATTGGTGGGAATAAGGTGCATTGATGTCTTTCCTTGTTCTGATTATTTATAATCTGTCTCAATTTTGTAAATCTTTTTGTGAGGTGGAGGAGTATATGTATAACATTATTGGGAAGATCTAATATTTTGGTATTGTAATCAGTTTGTGTCAGAATGCTATGAAACGACTTTTATCATGACATCAAATGTAATCATACAGATCTGAGGTGGCTTCCAGCTGGCAAAACTTTGGCACTACAAAGATTAAACCAAGTAAACCATTGAATACTACTACTACTACTAATGGTGCTGCTGCTGCTGCTTATTCTTGTTATGACTACTACTACCACCAGCAGTATTACCACTCAATGTGCTGGCAAGAATCAGGACCTACCTAGTATGCACCTGTAATGCTTTCCTAAAATTTACCTATTTTCCTAAAACCTGACTATGTTCTTCCTGCCTATGAAGTGTACTGCGACCAAGTATAATTTGTTAGATTTGAAAAAGCATGCTGCTTTTGTGTCTTCATCAACTGCAACTTGTTATAAAAGGTACATCAATTGATCATTTGTGACAGTTGATTGAAATAATTATTTTAAATTAAATTCTTAAATATTTCATAATTAAGCATGTAAAAATATTAGTTATTTCTCAAAAGTCCAGTCAAACCATGTTATTTTAAAAATACCCTTTAACTGGGGGTGGGCATGAAATTAAAATTTCCCTGTGGATATCCAAATTTTGTAAGTTATTTTTCTTACAGATTGAAAGAGCCTATTTTTTCTAAATATAACTACAAAAAGAAAACTGAAATCAAAGGAAAACCTGCAATATTATGGTGTATTGAAGGAGATGAAAAAAAATGATCACTCATCAGCAACAGTAAATGCACATAGCATTATTTATGGTCTTCAATTTATTTATGTCAAGGTAGGATTGTTTCATTTTTTTCAGTCTCTGACACTGTGTATACTACTTTCTTAGGATAATGGCTGTGTTTCAAGGTGTTTTATTACTTGACACAAGTAGAGATGCATAGTATGTTATAGCCCCAATTACAAAATTCACTATAAATTGATTCAAATAATTTTTTTTTGTCTGTATTCTAACACTATGTAGAAGAAAATCTTATGATATTACAATTGCTTCAAGTTGTGATATTCCTTAAAACATGGCACATTGTTTAACTACAGTATTTTCATTATCCTAGGTTAAATCCTGCCAGTTCCACACCCAGCTTTCTGGCAGTGAAGCTGGTGATGAGATAACAGATCCTGGTTGCATTTTTTTACACATTCTACTGAGACAGTGTTGCCCATGATGCATACATGAACCCACCTGGTCTTAGATTTTTGTCCCAGGTTTGAAGTAGTAAGCAGCCAAACAGTTGAGCCAAGACCTAAAATGATGGCAGGTTGCGTATTTGAAAGGATGAAAATTACACGTACCAGTATGCCATACACAATTTGGTCCACTGAGTACAGTGGACCCCCGGTTAACGAACTTTTTTCATTCCAGTAGTATGTTCAGGTGCCAGTACTGACCGAATTTTTTCCCATAAGGAATATTGTGAAGTAGATTAGTCCATTTCAGACCCCCAAACATACACGTACAAACGCACTTACATAAATACACTTACATAATTGGTCGCATTCGGAGGTAATCGTTATGCGGGGGTCCACTGTACTAAGACGTCATCCACATTTAAAAAGTGTTTAACAAGTGTACAAATGATATAGTAATGATCTTGAAAGCAAATATAATTTTTTGATGAATATTGAAGGAGAGAATTTGTAATAGGTTCAAGCTAACAAATTTTATCATTAACTCTTGGATTCACTGGAAGATGAACTAATTGCAGATGTAGGGTACACTGATTTTGCAAAATCTTTCAACAAGTGCTACCATGGTGTAATAGCACACAAAATGAGTGCAAAAGAAATAACTGGATTAAGTGGGTAAATGGATAATTAATTTCTTAACAAATTGAGCCCAGACAGTAATAGTAAACAGTGACATCAGAGGCTGTTACAGTAAGCTTTGTTCCTCAAAGCACAGTACTTGCCCCTCTTCTGTTTCTCATTCTTACATCTTATAGACAAGGACAATTCATAGTACCATATCCTTTGCAGAAGATACTAGAATTTAGAAGAGTGGCATCCATTGAGGATAGTGAACCTTCAAGCAGATATAAACAAAGTCTTTTGGTGGGCCACAGATAGTGTGGTATTCAGTGAAGACTAATTTTAGTTGCTTCACTGTGGAAGAATTGAGGAAATAAAGGCTGAAATGGAGTACAAGTCAAACTAGAATCATTCATTAGAGCACAAGTTCACCATGAGAGACTTGGGAGTGCCAGTGTCAGTGTCAAGAATCACAACAATGTTACTGTAGCAACTGCAAGGAAAATAATAGCGTGAATAAGAAGAGATACCTACCCAGTGATAATTCTTTTCAAGTCACATGTTCTTTTTAGGTTTGAATATTGCTGCATATATTAACAGGAGAGCGTGCAGAGCTGGAGAACGTACGGAGAACCTTCACTACCCTTATAAATTTAAGTCAGTCATGTGAGTTACTGAAACCATTTGAAGTCCTCTTCCTCTTGGAACATAAGCAAGAAAGATACATCATAATTTACACCTGGAAAATCCTGAAGGGTCTGGTCCCAAACCTGAATGGTGAAATTACTCCTTATGAAAGTAAGAGACTTGGCAAAATACCTCTAATTAAGAACAGACACAATGAGAGAGAACACAGTAGGTGTAAGGAGCCCTAAACTCAACACCCCTCCCTTCTTAAGGGAAAGTATCAACAAACCCCTTTGCTGTTTTCAAGAGGGAATGTTATAAATTCCTCAAGTCAGTTCCTCAGCAGCTGGGTTGTGGTGCAAACATTGGACTGAGTGTAGCAGGCACTGGAAGGCCTTCTCTGGGTCTGGGATGTGGGGGCAGTAATCCCTGAAATTGTATCGAGTGATTTCTAGCAATGTTGGCATACTAACCCGATGAGTAATGTAAAAAACTAAAGTTTTATAGTTTCACACTGAGTATTGTGATATCCAGTAGAATATGTATTACCAGATAAGGGCTTGACCTTTCAAGGAACACATTACGAATGTAATTTGCGAATTAATTAATGTCTTGCACTTAATCTCAAGATTATATCATGTTCCTTGAAATTGCAATGTGCAACTTTTATACACTCGTATTTCTTCAAAAATGATCATATTTAAATATTTGAATATTTACGGTATATTAAGAAGTATTGGAGTAGGACATTTTTCAGAATACTGTATACAGAAATCAGGCTAAGTCACAGAAATACAAAATATAGTATGTAAGTCTATATTTATTCTTTAATTCACTTCCTTTGTTTTTAATTAAGGTACAGTGACCCTTAAGAATAAATGCTGCTGTAATAAAGTTGGTAAATAACTTAGCTCTTTGTCTTCATTTCGTGCTCGTGAACTTTAATGATAGTTGATTGTTGACTTAGGAGACTAAGTTGGTTAGTAAATTTGCACTTGTTTTGTAAAAGTATAATAATAGAAATGAAGATTATACAAGAAAAGTGACATCACTTACCCAGGGATAGGAAATGTTTCAGATTTCCTCCAAGTCATCTTATTCTTTCTTTCAACACACCGGCCGTATCCCACCGAGGGGGGGGGGAAGCCAAAAGGAAAAACAAAAGTATCTCCTTTTACATTTAGTAATATATACAGAAGAAGGGGTTACTAGTCCCTTGCTCCTGGCATTTTAGTCACCTCTTACAACATGCATGGCTTACTGAGGAAGAATTCTGTTCCACTTCCCCCATGGAGGTAAGAGGAAATGAACAAGAACTAGAAAGAAAATACGTAGAAGAAAACCCAGAGGGGTGTGTATATATATGCTTGTACATGTATGTGTAGTGTGACCTAAGTGTAAGTAGAAGTAGCAAGATGTACCTGAAATCTTGCATGTGTATGAGACAGAAAAAAAAAAGACACCAGCAATCCTACCATCGTGTAAAACAATTACAGGCTTCCGTTTTACTCACTTGGCTGGATGGTAGTACCTCCCTGGGCGGTTGCTGTCTACCAACCTACTACCTAGGAAGTCATCTTTATTATGGAACAGTAAACAAGAGTGGCCCTCGATTATTTTGAGTTGAAATCTAATTGCTAAAGTTTATAGACAACTGCTTTAGGTTAACTCATCACATGAATCTTCTTATGTCATTAATAGTTTTGAGTAATACATTTCCATTTCCAGTGAGTTTATCATTTATTCTAGCAACTAAAAAAATTGTCTCATTGTTTGATTGTTACTAGCCATTCATAATTCATTCCTTTTTTTACTGTATTTCATGTTAAATAGACTTTGCATTTCTTTATAAAAAGGTATGAAATTTTCCAAATTAAGTTATTCATTATTGGATACAGTACAGTACAGGTTTCCCTCATTGTATGTAGTTTCACTTGTACAAATTCCCTTTTATGCAGTCACCCCATTTCTACCAATAATTAGCCATGAGATGTAAATTCTCTTATTCATTCACCAGAGCCCAACCCCACTTGATGCTTAACCATGATGTTTATACATCATGAGCATAGGCAGTCCAGTGACCATATTTTATATGAAGTGCTATGGTTAATTCGATTGAAGTGCCTTGCGCCAAGCTCTCACCCCTCCCCCTAGAAAAAGAAGACACCTGGCCAGATAATGTTGTGTTGCTCCTATACAAATTTAGGAGTAGAGGGGGAGAGGGAGGCATAGGAGGGAAATATATCTTCATAGGTTAATCATATGTGCACTTCAGTCCAGAAAAAAAGACAAGCAGGTTGGGTGGCAGTGGAGGCATTATCGTTGTATTATAGGTTAAATTTGTTCTCATCTCTCTTGTTTTTTGGTGAATTTCATTTATTTTGGGTATATGGGTAAACTGTCATATCTGAGTACCTCTGCAAAGACAGTGATTGTGTGAATGATGGTGAAAATGTTGAATAATTGTGAGTGTTTCTCTTTTTTTTGGGTCACCCTGCCTCAGTGGGAGGCAGCCAGTGTTAAAAAAAAAAATGGCTTTTTAGTGTATCTATCTGGTATGCTCATAAAAATAAACTAAGAAATGTGGAATTTTCATTCCTGATTTTGTACTCTATAGAGATTATAATTGAATTTTAGATTTTATTCATTTTAGTTATTTTTCAACCAAGTTCATTTTTTTTATGACCATTTAGAGCATGTGTGGTAAGCTTTTCTTTTTGTATTAGTTTTATTTAAATACAGTGGAACCTCAAAAATCGAACTGCTCCCAACACAACCAATTATGTAAGCGTATTTTTGTAAGTGCTTTTATAAGTGTATTTTTAAGGGTCTGAAATGGACTAATCTAATTTACATTATTCCTGATGGGAATAAATTCATTCGGTAAAGGCACTCGAACAGACTTCTGAACCGAAGAAAGTTCGATATTTGAGGTTCCACTGTATAGGAATAGTCAAGAAATGTTGAATTTGCAGTCTCAGAATGAGTCCCTTTTTTTTTTTTTATGTTATACTGGGCTCACTTGATGCACCACTGGTCAGGAATGCATCTGTCATATAAAGCGAGGGATGCTTGTACATTTTTTTTTATTTGAAGGGTTATTCCCCTGTTTTAGTTAGACTATTAAAAATAAAATTCTGATGCACATAAATCATACCTTAAAGATTAATTAGTTCATTTTATAAGGGAAAAACCACATTCCAGTATAGAAAGTAAACTATGTAAAGTACGTAATAATTAGTTACTTTGATAATGTATATTTTGTCTACATGCAAATTTACTGTTTTAGAGTTATAACATTTACCAAAATATTGTTTATACATACAGTATTTTGTTTGAAGTCTATTAGCTTGCTTTTTATATCATTTATTACAGTCAGTTGGCCATTAGTGATGCTTAGCATACATTCCCAGGTGAGTGATAAATGTATTCGCATGCTGGCACCTGAGATGCTGCCTGCTGTGCCAAGTGTTCACCTCAAATTTTGAACGTTAGAATAAGCTACTGCCCCTTATAATAGCTTTTATTGGTTTAGTTGTGCTTCAGGGGTTGAATTACAAAATTCTCTGCTGTTGCCCTTTGAGCAAATTTTGTCATCAATGCCTTGTTCATGAAATGTTTTGATTTCTTTATGTAAATTTACCTCTGCCATAATATTAGACCATCTTAAAAATGATACTCACGAATATTTCTCATATTTGTAGGATTTTGTAAACTGTGAATGTAAAGCCTAGAGGTGTTAGTCACCACCATTCTCTTTTAAGATTCAGTAATACGCTGGCCATCAGCCATTATTTGACAAGTGCTGGCTGCTGACTCACCACTTCTTTACATTATAGTAATCAGCCATTTATATTGACCTCCAGTTGGTGAAAGATAATTACATACTGCCTTTCAAGACACTTGCCTTATATCCTGATTGACAAGGGATAAAACAGATCTTTGCTTCTTTACTATATACTTTTTATGTTTAGAAGCTTTTTCTATTGTAGTTCTGATACATATTTTGTGAAATTAGCAAAAGCTGTTTGTTTAGGCATAATAAAAACAGCACCAGTACTTATGCCAACATGCCTAATACATTCCATAACTAGTTTTATGCATAATTAATTTTGTACGAGTTGTAGCCAAAATACTGTAGGCAGCTACAAAATAATAACACATTTTTATTGGCTTAAAGCTCAAGCTGTTATTCATTCCAAATATATGGCATGCATGTACAAACTAAGTTCCTATTATTTAAATACATATTCTTTGTGCAGGTTAATGAATACATCAAATTTTTTGACTCAGCCATTGTAACTCTTGTAACTGTGATTTTTGCATAAGTCTTATACTTTATAAATTGCACTAGCAATTTAATGCAGTGTTTTCAATAGACTTCCACATTGCCTCAATACTTCAGTAAAATTGATGCTTCTGTAATTCATCTGGGATTAATTTTAGCCTTATTTATAATATCCAAGTGTTAAGCAATGAGAGTTCTTGGAAATTAAATAAAATGAATTACAGTGGCATAACTTTTCTTTTATAATATTTGTATATTCATTTTTGCAGTACTAAAGTGAAGCAATATGCTAGTAGAAGATAAAGGAGATTCTTTAATCGAGGCTTGGTCACCCTGATAATGTGACCAACGGTGCTTGGTCGATACAGAAGCCAGGGTTTAAAGTACAGTACAGTATTGGGCAATATGCTATTGAGTTCTAAACAATGAAAGATCATTGTAACAGAATTTAATTATGTGCTCTCAAAAGAGAACTGATCAATAACATTGCATATAGTTTCTAATTTATATTAAAAATAATTTTGTGTTGCTTGCAGTTGATTTTGCTGGAATTGTCGGAATTGTTATTTTAAATTTATATCCTTGAAGTTCAATTATGTTTTTATGCCTGATCATACACAGTGGTACTGTACAGTATTTATTACAATATGCAATATTGCATATGACTTTCATAGCTTTGATATATCTAACTGGTGAGAGGAATGCATTATGTTTTTTATATTATTTTTGTGATTTTGGAATCATTTCCAAGAACTCAAAATAACAATACAGTGAAAAGTGGATGCATGCAGGGGCATTACTAATTTTATAATGTGTAATTTCTTTTAAATTTAGCATTAGGTCAACTTGTATAGTTCATTTCATCAGCAAATTTTATCCACGTCACATTGATTTCTTTTTTTTAGTTTGGAAAGATGTAGCAGTGGCCAAAAGAATAGTGAAATGTAATCCAAAGAGACAGCATCAAAAAACATTAATTCCTATACAATAATTTTGACATTTATTCACTGTTGAAAGTGGAAGTATTGTAAGTTTGTATCAAAGTGTTAATAATGCTTCTGATTTGTAATAAATTATAATACATATATATATATATATATCTATAGTTTTAATAATTTTATTCATCAGCACTGCTTTTCTACTGAACTTTTGTAACATTTCTTGCAGGAAGAGTTTGAGAACCTTCAGGTAGCTATTTACCCTCTGGAGGTTCTTTGATAATATACTTTTAACCCCTTAACTGTCCAAACGTAGATCTATGTTCTTAACACTAGCACTCCAAACGTAGATACTTTTTATTTTTCCTGCCTCCAAATTTGGCATGATTGGGCTGGTCAGTGTACAGTGTAGAATGGGTCTTAACACTCGGTGTGCGCAATATTAAAAAAAATCTGGGAGCACCAGTTCATTTGAGTGTCAGCTAGAGCAAATGGCATGGCAGACACCAGGGATTCACTGATGTCATGTCATTTTAACACTCCCCTTTTAAGAGGAAAGTGATGTTGACACTGAATTTAGTGGCTCCGAGATGGATGTGGCCACAAGTGGTTGAGGAAATATCAAAAACCTCAATAATAACCCATGTGCAACATCCTTTCAATTTTGATGACATTGGTAGTGTCATCCTGCCAGGATGTTTTATAATCTATGCCTTAAGTGAAACTATTCTGGAATGTGTAATACATGTTTGGCAAGCCGGCTGGGTGTGTGGGTGTCTGATTGACTTTGGCTGTCTATCTCCATCTGTCTCTCTCACAGGTACACATTAATAGTTATTATGCATAGAATGGAATAGGAGGTAGGTTATTGAAAGCATTGTAGAGTCTTTACGAGGATAGTGAGGCTCAGGTTAGAGTATGTAGGCGAGAGGGAGATTATTTCCAAGTAAAAGTAGGCCTTAGATAGGGAGGTATGATGTCACCATGGTTGTTCATTATGATTATAATAATAATTGCTCACACTCCAGCAGCACATTCATAAAAACCCACTTGCCTCCAATCACTCTGATCTAACACATGCTTGCTGGATGTCTAAACCCTTTTCACACAAAACCTCCTTTACCCTGTCCTTCCAACCTTTCCTAGGACTACCTCTACCCAGTCTTCCCTCCATTAGATTTATATGCCCTCCAAGTCATCCTATTTTGTTACATCCTCTCTAAATGTCTGAACCATCTCAACAACCCCTCTTCAGGCCCTCTGATTAATACTTTTAGTAACCCTGCACCACCTAATCTGTAAGCTTTTGATTCTCTGCAATATTTACACTGCACATTGCCTTCATACACAGCATATCCACTGCCTCCAGCTTCCTCCTTGCTAGAAGAACATAAGAACATAATGGAGGAATATTGCAGTGGGCCTACTGGCCTATACAAGGCAGGTCGTTATCAAAACGATTTCTACCCAAAGCTTCCCAAGAATATCCTCCCATACCCAATGAAACCAATCAAACCCAGCCCCTCCTATTCATATATTTGTCCGATCTCTTTTTAAAGCTACCCAAGGTCCGAGCCTCGATCACCCTACTTGGGAGATTGTTTCATGCATCCATAACTGTTCACGAACCAGTACTTACCTATTTCCTTTCTAAATCTAAATTTATCCAACTTAAATCCATTATTTCTGGTTCTTACTGGGTTCGACACCCTCAGTACAGTGGAACCTCAAATATCGAACTTTCTTCATTCCAGACGGCTGTTCGAGTGCCATTACCAAATGAATTTATTCCTATCAGGAGTAATGTAAATTAGATTAGTTCATTTCAGACCCTCAAAAATACACTTATAAAAGCACTTACAAAAATACGTACACTTACCTAATTGGTCGAGCTGGGAGCAGTTTGATATTTGAGGTTCCACTGTACTTCATTAATATTGCCTTTGTTTATACCCATCAACCCACAAACAAGTGCACATACACTCAAGTATATAGGCAGGCCTTGCTTTACAGTGCTTCACTAATGCAGTGGGTTTCAATTATATCCATTTTTCATTTATTCAGACTTCCTAAGTTAAGCAATGCATGTAACTGTATATGCATTTTTTAGGCCTAGCTCTATTGCTCACTTAAGAGTGTAAACATGTTATAAGGCTTTTAAATACATTTGAAAGTGAAACAAGGCTATGTTTCACTTTACAGTGATTTTTGCTTTAGAGCAGTAGCCAGGAATCTAACCTGCTGTATAAGCAGAGCCTTCCTGTATGCATAACAAAATAACACCAATTTCCATAGTCATAAAAAACATGTAAACATCAGTTTTCAGTCTGTGTTCAGTATTGCTCTCCCATACCAGTGTCCAGCAGTAGTTGGCCATGAAACTGTCAGGTGTCCCTGATATATCTAATCCATGATGTCTATGTCTTGGTGAAATCTTTTCTGTTTCATAGAATCTGTAAGTGTTGGAACAAAACTTAGCTCAGATTTGAATTCAGCATCCCCCAAATTAGTTGGAAACAATGTTAAACACTACATGAAATCTTTGGTGGCCAATGTTATTACATTTATGGAGAGTGGTAAACCCATACAAGTCATAATTAAAATAGAACAAAAATAAATGAAACATTAATTTAAAATGTTATTCATCATTTATTATACACCACTCATTGCACTTACAGGGGAAAACGATAAATAAAATTAGCAACAACACTGAAGAGACAATGCAAAATTTTGAAATAACTTACAAAATGTTTTTATGTAATAAATAGAGGCAATGTGTTGGAATACACAGCATCCCATAACCTTTACTGAGGAGCAGTAGTGCACAAGGGAATAAATAACCCCTTCCCCTGCTTAAATGTACAAACAGCATGTATACACACACACATACACTAACTGAGGAAAAGAGCATTGGGCAAAAATTACAATATAAATATTATCTTAATAGCTTATTACATATGGTACGGGTATTTCAAGAAGATGGACCCAACCAACATGGCCTCATCATTAAATGTCGCCGTAACACATGCCAGACAGTCATATGAGGGATTGCAAGTCCATTCTCTGTGCCAGCCACAGTCGTGTGATCCCTCATACGACTGTCTAATGTGTGTTAAGGTGACATTTAATCATGAGGCCATGCCGGTGGGTCCATCATTTTGAAGCACCCTGTATTTTCAATATGTATAGTTACAAGACGTCTAATAAGAAAATACATTACATACATTCATATGAAAGAAATGATCTGTGGAAAAATTACTAAGGACCACATTTGTAATAAAAATAAATAATGCATGTGATTATTGTGCATGCAAACAAGGAAAGGTAAAGTATCAAACATTCCATTAATGCAACAGTAATACATGTATAAATGTAGCACACAGTAAGTGTCTAACCTGAGTTGTAAAGCCATTTAAATATTACCTATGCCCAGTTACCCCCTTGATGACAGGGCCTTTACACTGTAGGGGATTACAATTTTTGCCTTCTGGGCGAGCTGCGACTCCCTCAGGATACACCTACCATCCGACTTATTACCTGCTCGACATACGACCACTCTACTTACGACCATGTTTTGTGTGCTAAATTTCTGGGAAATAAACAACCTTACAGTATAAAATACAGTACTAACAGCATAAAAAGTAAAGTGAAAAATGAAATGCCAAAATAAAACAATAAAATAAAATCTTTACAAAAAATGTGATGATATTCAGTAGTAAGGTTCGACTTGCATCCATAAATTCGGATGGTAGGTGTATTTGCTGTGCACTGCAACCCATAAATTCCTAGTTTCCTCCTGCCTGGAAGTTGAGCAGACACGTAGTCTACAATCTGCAGGTAGTCAACATGCTTCTTTGGTAGGAGGATAGAGGTAAAATGGGAGGTTCAGCATTTGCCCTGTGAATCAGTTGGCTGGTCTAGCAATTGGCTTTCCAAGCAAGCACCTATGAATGGGCACCACTTTGATCCTGTGGCTGCCACTTAGCTCACTGATGATACTTGCTATTGCAGTGTCTAATGATGACAATTTCCTGATGGTGCTGGGTATACAGCTGTTTTTAACGCCAGAAACATCACTAGTATTTCCACAACAGAGTGATATACAATTTTAATTGCTATCACCCACACTGTGACCATGTTCGCTTTGTCATTTTAATTCATTTCAGACTCTCAAAGTGCATTACCAGTTATCTAGAAATTTTACTCTCCTCATTGTCTTTTGTATATAGCTTTGGTATGTCACATTTTTAGCGAGCATACAGAAGTTGTATTCTGCTGGGTCTGTGGACATGCTGATGTTCAGAGCAATGAACATGCAGGGCACTTTAAACAAAACAGAAAACTCAGCTGCTTGGTCAGGCATTCAAGACCAAATTTCCCACAGGGTTATTGCTCACTCAGACTGTTTTTTAGTGCTTTCTAGTCACCATCCCTTCAAAGAAGGTTCCTTGATGCTGGTGAGGGGCTCTTGATCTAGGGAATTGGATCTGCTCCAGTTCCCTGAATACCTTCCACATCCCCCCCACAGGTGCTGTATAATCCTATGGGTTTAGCACTTCCCCTTGATTATTCTAGCCACCTTCACAACTGCTGACAACAATTTTGGTCTGCAACAAATTGTTTTTTATCAAACCGCAATTAGAATTTTGGCCATTGCCTTTCCACTGTTATCAGGTCTGGGAGACCCCCTATACTCTTACCTATGTATGGGACACATGACTCATGGATACCACATGGAGAAACAACCAGCACCACTGTGAGGTCTGGAAAGTCAGTGTCCATCCAACATTTATTAACAGAATGTCCTAACTATTAGTGCACACAGTACCCACTTCTGACAACCTAAACTGCTTCAGCACTTGCTGATGACCTTGCTGAAAGTCTCGCCTTTGACGAGACACTCAGTAACTAACTGAAACTAACCTATTGCACCAACTTTAATTTCAATTTTGTTTGCACTCTTTCCCTACCCCTACTAATCCCTAACTTGCATACCCTTGCCTATTGCTCATTTTTAACCTTGGCAAATGTCTACTTTCACACATCCCTCCCAGCAGGTTAAACAATTTAATTCTAATAAGATGCCAAGTTATAAGGAAAACAAATGGTTAGTGATAAATAAGTTATACTGTGTAACATTCACTGTAGTTTATAATTTTTTTTTTATCAACCAAAAACAATCAGATGCCTTTTTATTCCCTGTTCACTAATTTGCCCCATTTGTATTGTATCACAGGAAATAGCTTATTAATAATTTATGTACCACTGTGATCTAACTGCTACTGCTAATTAAAAAAATGGCTCATAGCAAATGTAATAAAAGAATCCTTACTGCTGTCTAGTTACAATTAGTGCATTTCCAAAAGGAAATTGTGCAATCACATCTACAAGCATTAATTTACAAAATACACAAGTAGACGAGTCATTTGTTAGACCTATTTTATTTGTGCAGTAGTCCAGCAATGTGATTATTGAAATGATAATTGTAAAGGAGCACTTAAAGTGAAAACTATGGCAGTTCAACTTAACCTAACCTCTTCATGATAAAATGATATGCAAATTGTATAACTGTGCGTATTTCCTAAGAAGCAAACGGGATTTGAGCATACACTGGTTACACCTTTAAAATTTATAAATAATTGAAGTATTCTGCACCTAATTTATTAAACCCTATCTCAGCCTTATACCTTTGAGGATTTCTAAGTTTTTCTACTCAGAGTCCAGCCATGGGCCAGGCTAGCCTGGTGCTTTCATGGTCAACCAGGCTGTTACTGCTGGTGGTCCACTGACCACATATTCATCACAGCCTGGCTGATCTAAGTTATTCATAATACTGCATAATCCATGTATGGTTGATCTCTTGACTAACTACAATAAGACTATATATATACTACAAATTATTTATGAAGTGTCATCTCGCCATGCTCTCTTAGCAGAGGCAAATGTCAAGAGAAAATTTAATTGGCAGAGAAACATCAGATTTTACTCAGGGGTGGGGGGTTGTGCTGCATAGTTATTATGTCATGCATTTGTTGCATATTTAGGAACTACAGTAAATAAATTATAGACAAATGTGGAACTAGTAAAGAAAATTAAGAAAAATTTGCAGTAACATGCAAATTTTGTAATTATGGTAGTGCATTAGGACCGTTATCTTAACTACTCTGAAATGATCAAAAACCTTCTTAAAATGATTTTATTTGATGAGCTACTGGAGCTCAACACATCAGGCAAATGTTTATAATTAAAAGCACATCTCCCATAAAATGTGTTTGACAAAGAGGATACTGTACTTAATACGTACAACCTCAGTTTTCGTATGCCCTAGTTGGGGAAAATTCTTCATAAAATGTATTTGTTGTTAATATTTTTGGATATCTGGAAAGGAACCAATTAATCTGTTCCAGACACCCAAAAATATAAACAAACATTACACTTTATTTAGAGAATTTTCGAAAACCGAGGTTCCACTGTATAGTATCCCTAGATTAGCTCCTTTGCCACTACAAATTTATAAACAATAAAATCCCTAAGTCACCATCACACATATATCCATTAAATTACTAAGATACTAAAAGCAAGGGACAGATACAAATGACATAGGGACATACTGTTGGCTTGATATGACCAGAACACACATCTTGGAATGTGCAGTAACTATCAAGAGCTTAATTAAATTACAGATAATTATGTAATTAGAGTAATAATATAACTAGAGATGACTTAGTTCACTGCAGTCCATGTAATTAGTGTGTCAGTAAACGATGAGCGTTTTACACAGCAATAAACATCACAGCTTGTAGCTATCCTTCAATGGATAAAATACATAAAACAACTTTAAAAATTTAAAAAAAATTAATATAAAAACACTGGTTTTCAGTTTTTTCACACATATCAGGAGATCAAATAAAGGTACCGGAGAGGATTCACTACACAGTTCTACTGTAATCATTGATTTGAACCCATTCTATTGGGGGGGGGACTTCATTTGTCACTTGTCAAGTGGGTCTCTTATATAGCACATAGAAATATGCCCTTGCACTATAGTATTATCTTGCAACTAGCATACCACACGGTAAATGATTAATAACACTAGTTTCCTCATACCACAGTAGAGTCACCTGAGCGTCCGGTCATCACTGTCTTGCTGCGAGGGTTATCACTAGGAAAGCAACTGTCATACAGCTTCAATCTTATTTACTGCACTGCATCCTAAAAGAGCATACGTTAGTTTCAAAACATCTCGCGCTTAAATTCAAACTTGTACTTAATGCACTTTTCTCTAAGAAGTCCCACTAGGGAGGGTGGACCACAGTAGAATACACAAACCTTTCCCACCCGTGATTCTCGAATCCCACCAAATACCTGTAAAGAAAATAAATCCATGAACAACTTTCTGTTTGCCTCTCATTTCAATAATGATCAATTTTTTTTTTTTTGACCAAAAAAAAAAAAAAAAAAAGAGGTCCCAAAAAATAAATTAACTGTTCAAAGGAAAACACTATTTAAAAGGATGCTTTAAAATTATTAGTTACCGTTACAAAATTAATTATATAAATACAGTAATTATTAACTAAATTTACACAGTTTGAGGAAGTGCTAAAATACAACTAAACTTTTGGCAAATATTTTTATTCTATTTTTAATTATCCCCTCAAGGAAGGTTCCTTGATGTTGGTGAGGGGCTCTTGATTTAGGGAATTGGATCTGTGCTCCAGTTCCCCAAATTAAGCCTGAATGCCTTCCACATCCCTCCCCCCCAGGCGCTGTATAATCCTCCGGGTTTAGCGCTTCCCCTTGATTGTAATAATAATAATAATAATAATATTTTTAATTATAGTGGAACCTCTACTATTCACAACTACGTACACTAAATATAAACTATCTTCACATCTGTATGGTGGGAAACTAGCTGTATTAGACAGGTAAAAGTGACAGTAGTTGCAATTATCATAAGAACATAAGAAAGAATGAACACTGCAGAAGACCTACTGGCCCATGCAAGGCAAGTCCAAGTCTCCTACCAGCTTAAGCCAATGCCCCAACCCAGTCAGGTCAGGTCACATTCACTTAAGGAAGGAACATGGCAACTGACCTAGTAGCACAAGCTAATCAAGTCCAACTCACACCCACCCACACACACTCGTGTATTTATCTAACCTATTTTTAAAACTACACAACGTTTCAGCCTCTAACTGTACTCGGGAGTTTGTTCCACTCATCCATAACTCTATTACCAAACCAGTGCTTTCCTATATCCTTCCTGAATCTGAATTTTTCCAACTTAAAACCACTGCTGCGAGTCCTGTCTAGTTAGATATTTTCAGCACTTTATTTACATCCCCTTTATTTATTCCTGTCTTCCATTTATACACCTCAATCATATTCCCCCTAATTCTACGCTTTTCTAGAGTGCAGATTCAGGGCCCTCAGTCTATCCTCATAGGGAAGATTTCTGATACATGGGATCAACTTTGTCATCCTCCTTTGTACGTTTTCCAGTTTATTCCTGCCATAACTTCAGTACTCTAGTATGTGGCAATAATAGTAATTAAGAAACTATGCCACCTCCAGTGATGTGGCCAACCAGTTGATAAAGAAAGTCCTTCATGGAAACAAAGGACTCATTAAGGCCTCAACTAGGTCATGGAGGTGCACCTTATAATCCAGATGTGCAATGCAACAGTATAAATATTTATGTAAAAAGTTTATTCGTCATTTCAGTTATTACTGACAATTCTACACTAAATGGGTGTTGAGTGAAGATCAACCATTAACCAAGAAAGAACACTGGCAGACAGTAGATGCTTAACTACAATAATGAGAATAAAATCTAAGAATCCTTCAACTAAAAAACTTAGTAAATGCAGTACCTTATCCCAATCTGGTCTTCCAGCCCTGATGGAAGATGCTAATGGCAGTGTGGGACTGAGAGGCGCTACACCTGTCTTATAAAGGTGGAGACTGAGAAAGGTTTCCATGGCTGCCCCAATAACGCGTTGCTCACTTTCAAGATCTGCTAGGACTTCCAGGAACCACTCGAAACTCCCAATGTCACGGTTCACCCACACAAAATCCACCTGTGGTTCAAAGATGGAAAGAAAAGTCAAATTCAAGTGAAGAATCAGGTTCAGGCATATACATGCCCTGTGCATCAGGACATGTGTGCATGCACATGCCTTGTGCATCAGAATGCATTTAGGGTGTGTGTGCATGCACAGACTTGTGAATCAGGGTATTTGTATATTTAGGGTAGGAATACATGTGCACACGCACGCACATGCACAAACACGCACACACACATGCGCACACACGTGCACACGTGCGCACACACATGGACACACACACACATGCGTGCACGCACGCACACATCTCCCCGTGGGTCCTTAGAGAGGGAGCAGATATGTTGTGCGTGCCACTTACCACAATCTTCAACACGTCCCTGGAAACTGGGCAACTACCTGAGGTATGGAAGACGGCAAATGTAGTTCCCATTTTTAAAAAAGGAGACAGAAAAGAGGCACTAAACTATAGACCTGTGTCATTGACGTGTATAGTATGCAAAATTATGGAGAAGATTATCAGGAGGAGAGTGGTGGAGCACATGGAACAGAACAAGAGTATAAATGCCAACCAGCACGGATTCACGGAAGGCAAATCCTGTGTCACAAACCTTCTGGAGTTTTATGATAAAATAACAGAAGTAAGACATGAGAGAGAGGGGTGGGTTGATTGCATCTTCTTGGACTGCAAGAAGGCCTTTGACACAGTTCCTCACAAGAGATTAGTGCAGAAGCTAGAGCATCAGGCGCATATAACAGGAAGGGCACTGCAATGGATCAGAGAATACCTGACAGGGAGGCAACAACGAGTCATGGTACGTAATGATGTATCACAGTGGGCACCTGTGACAAGCGGGGTCCCACAGGGGTCGGTCCTAGGACCAGTGCTATTTTTGGTATATGTGAACAACATGACGGAAGGGTTAGACTCAGAAGTGTCCCTGTTTGCAGATGATGTGAAGTTAATGAGGAGAATTAAATCTGATGAGGACCAGGCAGGACTTCAAAGAGACCTGGACAGACTGGACACCTGGTCCAGCAAATGGCTTCTCGAATTTAATCCTGCCAAATGCAAAGTCATGAAGATAGGGGAAGGGCACAGAAGACCACAGACAGAGTATAGGCTAGGTGGCCAAAGACTGCAAACCTCACTCAAGGAGAAAGATCTTGGGGTGAGTATAACACCGAGCATGTCTCCGGAAGCACACATCAATCAGATAACTGCTGCAGCATATGGGCGCCTGGCAAACCTGAGAACAGCATTCCGATACCTTAATAGGGAATCATTCAAGACACTGTACACCGTGTATGTCAGGCCCATACTGGAGTATGCAGCACCTGTTTGGAACCCGCACTTGATAAAGCACGTCAAGAAACTAGAGAAAGTACAAAGGTTTGCCACAAGGTTAGTTCCAGAGCTAAGGGGAATGTCCTATGAAGAAAGATTAAGGGAAATCGGCCTGACGACACTGGAGGACAGGAGGGTCAGGGGAGACATGATAACGACATATAAAATACTGCGTGGAATAGACAAGGTGGACAAAGACAGGATGTTCCAGGGAGGGGACACAGAAACAAGAGGCCACAATTGGAAGTTGAAGACACAAATGAGTCAGAGAGATTGTAGGAAGTATTTCTTCAGTCATAGAGTTGTAAGGCAGTGGAATAGCCTAGAAAATGACGTAGTGGAGGCAGGAACCATACACAGTTTTAAGACGAGGTTTGATAAAGCTCATGGAGCGGGGAGAGAGAGGGCCCAGTAGCAACCGGTGAAGAGGTGGGGCCAGGAGCTAAGACTCGACCCCTGCAACCACAAATAGGTGAGTACAAATAGGTGAGTACACACACATGCACACACACACACACACACACACACACACACGTACACAGTGTCGGCCTGATGACATTGGAGGACAGGAGAGTTAGGGGAGACATGATAACGACATACAAAATACTGCGTGAAACAGACAAGGTGGACAGAGACAGGCTGTTCTAGAGAGGGGACACAGAAACAAGGGGTCGCAATTGGAAGCTGAAGACTCAGACGAGTCCAAGGGATGTTAGGAAGTATTTCTTCACTCAGAGTAGTCAGGAAGTGGAATAGTCTAGCAAGTGAGGGAGTGGAGGCAAGAACCATGCATAGCTTTAAGATGAGGTATGATAAAGCTCATGGAGCAGGGAGAGAGCCTAATAGTGCTCAACGATGAGGCAGGGCCAGGAGCTGAATCTCAACCCCTGCAACCACAATTAGGAGAGTACAATTAGGCGAGTATACACATACGCACTCCCAGTACATTTCGATATGCATATTTAAGGTAGGTGTGTATACACGTACATGATATGTATAGGCTCATTCAGGCATATACGTATGTACTACCAAATGATACAACACTTCATAAAATTAACTTAACATGGTTCGGTTTGCAGGAGGGGAAAAAATTCGGAGCGTTGCCCGTGGGATATTTAGTGTAGGCTGGTTCCACAGCTTTAAGTTATATAATACAGTGGACCCCCGCTTTACGATCAGCTCCCAATGCGACCAATTATGTAAGTGTATTTATGTAAGTGCATTTGTACGTGTATGTTTGGGGGTCTGAAATGGACTAATCTATTTCACAATAGTCCTTATGGGAACAAATTCGTTCAGTACTGGCACCTGAACACATTTCTGGAATGAAATAATATCGTAAACCGGGGTCCACTGTATTAAGTTTTCTGGTGAAAGCGCTTCAGCTGATCATACAGCAGCAAGTAATTTCCCTGCTGAATTGCTGGAAAATATTTCCGAGGGTGGCTATGAGCCACATCAAGTGTTTAATGCTGACAAGATGTGTGTTTTTTGAAAGAAAATGCCAACACGAACTTATATCAGTCAGCATGAAAGAAAAGTGCACTGGGCTTCATGGCAGCAAAGAATCGCTTCACCTTGCTCCTTTGCAGTAATGCATTAGGTGATTTCAATTGTAAGCCCATGGTTATTTACCACTAAGAATCTTAGTGCTTTAAAAGGTGAAGATAAAAACACCTTACCAGTAATTTGGAGGTCAAATCAGTCAGCATGGATGACGAGAGGAAATATTTATTGACTGGTTTAAGCATCACTTTATTCCTGAAGTCAAGCTTTACCTGCACAGCAAGAGCCTTGCATTCAAGGCTCTCTTCATTCTTGATAATTCCCGTACTCATCCACAAGCTTTGCTGGATGTGACCCCACATGTAAAAGTTGAATTTTTACCTCCAAATACAACATCTGTAATACAACCACTGGATTGGGGAGTTAAGTCATTCAAGTGTAACTGTACAAAAGAAAGTTATGAAAAACTAGTTGCATCAATGGACTCTTGACTCGAACCTGGCAGTACCAAGTTCCTGGAATAAATTTAACATTGCAGATGCCATCAGTTATGCTAGAAGTGCCCCAAGCAACATTAAATGCAGGCTGGGAAAAGTTATGGCCTTCTGTAGTTAATTTTCACTGTTTTTCCCTTGCTTGAGAGTCGGGTTCAGGAAATTTTTCAGCTGGCAAGGAGGTTACCAGGTGATGGTTTTGAAGATATGAATGAAGATGATGTGAATGAGCTCTTAGTAGATGACGATGATGAAGACAGGAGTCCATAGGAAATGATGGCAGAGATCAATGCACAGATACAAGGAAGCCACATAACAGAAGATGAAGAACCTGAAGAAAAATAGTTAGCATTGCAGCAGTTACATGAGCAGTTCCATATTATTGGTAAAGTTGCAGACTTTTTCACTGAAGAGGACCCTGACAAATCTAGAAGCAGTGCTTTGAAATGGGGTCTAGACCAGCTGACGATGCCTTACCGTCAGCTGTATAATGTATTGCAGGGTAAAAGAGTCCAGAGATCCATTACAGAATTTATGCACACTCCAATACAACCATCAACTTTAGTACCAGAACCTCTACCATCCAATTCAGCCACCAACCAACAACCATACACCTCGGCCCAGCAGGGCCAAACCATGCATCTCCACTCTCTTCACAATCATTCACAAATGCCAGCACCTACAATTAAAGGTAAGAAATACTATCATTTCTCTTCCATTTGTAGTCTTAAGCAATAAAAACATAATATATCACAACAATGAACTACAATTACATATTCAGTTTTATTTTTGTAAGATCTGTTGGTCTAAAAAAAAGTTGTTTGGTTTTTATTGGGGGGTGCTCCCAAGAATGTAACACTATTTTTCCCAAAAGTTCTTCACTTTATCTAACGTGGTTTTACCTAACACGACATTTTCAGGAACGTAACTACCGTGTAATATAACGGTCTACTGTACATAAATGACTGCCAGGTCATGGGAAATTTAAGAATTTGGGGGACTTACTTTCCTGAGTTTCCTTAGAGTGGAGGGGAGTGCGAGGCAGCTCGGGACTTGACAATATGGGCAGGGAGCCTTGGCTGCCCGATATCTGTAAGAGAGATCACTTTTGTCACACACAGATGATGGATCTTAATTGTAATTATAATAATAATGATAATTTTATTTTATTATGATACATGTTTGTACAAAGGAGTGTAACAGTTGGGTGAACATACCAAAAGCCCCTTTATATGCAGAGCATTTTGGGCAAACTTAAGACTAACATAAAATTAATAATGCAATAACGTTTTTTTTTTTTTTAATAAGTCGGCTGTCTCCCACTGAGGCAGGGTGACCCAAAAAGAAAGAAAATCCCCAAAAAGAAAATACTTTCATCATCATTCAACACTTTCACCTCACTCACACATAATCACTGTTTTTGGAGAGGTGCCAAGAATACAACAGCTTAGAAGCATATACATATAAAGATACACAACATATCCCTCCAAACTTCCAATATCCCGAACCCCTCCTTTAAAGTGCAGGCATTGTACTTCTCATTTCCAGGACTCAAGTCCGGCTATGTAAAAATAACCGGTTTCCCTGAATCGCTTCACTAAATATTACCCTGCTCACACTCCAACAGCTCGTCAGGTCCCAAATACCATTCGTCTCCATTCACTCCTATCAAACACGCTCACGCACGCTTGCTGGAAGTCCAAGCCCCTCGCCTACAAAACCTCCTTAACCCCCTCCTTCCAACCTTTTCAAGGATGACCCCTACCCAGTCTTCCTTCCCCTACAGATTTATACACTCTCCATGTCACTTTGATCCATTCTCTCTAAATGACCAAACCACCTCAACAACCCCTCTTCAGCCCTCTGACTAATACTTTTATTAACTCCACACCTTCTCCTAATTTCCACACTCTGAATTTTCTGCATAATATTTACACCACACATTGCCCTTAGACAGCACATCTCTACTGCTTCCAACCGCCTCCTCGCTGCTGCATTTACAACCCAAGCTTCACACCCATATAAGTGTGTTAGTACTATAATTTCATATATTCCCTTCTTTCCTCCATAGATAACGTTTTTTGTCTCCACATATACCTTAAAGCACCACTCGCCTTTTTTCCTCATCAATTCTATGATTAACCTCATCCTTCATAAATCCATCCGCCGACATGTCAACTCCCAAATATCTGAAAACATTCACTTCTTCCATACTCCTCCTCCCCAATTTGATATCCAATTTTTCTTTATCTAAATCATTTGATACCCTCATCACCTTACTCTTTTCTATGTTCACTTTCAACTTTCTACCTTTACACACACTCCCAAACTTGTCCACTAACCTTTGCAATTTTTCTTTTGAATCTCCCATAAGCACAGTATCATCAGCAAAAAGTAACCGTGTCAATTCCCATTTTGTATTTGATTCCCCATAATTTAATCCAAACCCTCTCCCGAACACCCTAGCATTTACTTCTTTTACAACAGTGTTGTCATTTGGCGAGTTACAATGAATACCAGAAAATTGAATACATTCTATTAGTTCACTCAATATGGCTTTAATAAGTTAGGTAGAGAAGAATTGCAGTTTTGATATAGTATATAAAAAATGCAGTAGGTATTACAACTTAGCACAATTTAAAACAATGAAGTTGAAACAATTTTAAGTTTGAAGTAAATGATCAAATAGTTGAGCAATCATAACTTATTTAGGAGTTTTTCGAGTAATTGGTAGGTGTTAAGTATAAGTGTTTGTCTGGTTAATTTTGGGTGATGAGGCAATTTCTAAGTAGGGCCTTAAACTGATTTTCAGGCAGGGACCCTTAAGTGTGTTCCAGCAATGAATTCCAGATCTTTGGGCCCTTTATATGCATAGCATTTTTGCATAGGAAGAGATGGACACGAGGGATGTTGAACAGTGATTTGTGCGTTGTGTTATGCCTGTGTGTTATGCCTGTGGCATGCAAAGAGTACGTAACCTTTATTCGGCGCATGGACACACCCTCATTTACAGGCTATCTCCCCCAACCAGCGAACCAGGTTGCTAAGAGTTGATGATGGGGCCCCATCGTTCAACTAGTGACCAGGTTCTAGCCAATAAGAAGGTGGGATTGACAATCGCAGAGGTTATGTGGATACCGCTCTCCTGTCTGCCCTTGTCATTCCCACTCTAGAGCTGGTTGAAGCACGGTCTGCTATCTTGTGGCTTCTATTTCTGCCTTGCTTACCGTGGAGTGCACTATATTTATCACTGTACATAGTGTACATATTGCTGTTATAATTGGTGAAGGATAATATAAGTCTAAACTTTTTCTACTGTGTTTATTTGCTCCCATTACACCTGGGATAACAGGCCATTTGAAATCCTAGGTTGTAATATGGGTAGCCTGTCCGAGAGCTGGACTTAGAGAAACGGTTGAGCTTAGGGTGAAGCTTGTAGCAGGAACATTGTGTAGCTTGCTGTTTCGCTTCGCTTTACAAATTTTGCGTGTCAGTTGCTTATGATCAGCCTTGCTATTGTGTGATCGTTCAGCAGCTCGCTACTAGCTTGTTCAGTGTGCTCGCTTCGCTACGGTCAGTCTTGTGTGCAGTCGGCTTTGCTTGTATGCGTATTCTGCAATCGTACTGTGCATAGCTAAGCGTGTTCTGCAAATTAACGTGTTACGTTGGGGTATTCGTACTGTGCATAGCGAATAACTTATGCCACCTAGACGAGTCAGACGCCTGGTGTCGGCATATACTTTGCATAACCTACCTAAATTGTCCCTACAGCGTTGTTGGCAAATTGCTCGTTCCATTGGCATTCCCTATAAACGCACTCTCACAGCTGCGCAACTGCGTTCACTTATTGCTGACATACTTATTGAAGAAGAGATGGCACATCAAACTCCTCCCTTTACGGGAGCTAGGGAAAAAACTACTATGTTCTCGCAGGAGGAAGATGATACACCTACGGAGCAAAATGGTCAGTATAGTGCAGCTGGGTTGTCTCAGGGTGAATCAGCGTCGTTGGCACTTCAGCTGGCAAAAATCAATCTTGAGCAAACTAGGGAACAGAGAGCATTCGCAAGGGAAGAATTTGATAGGGAAAGAGAAAGGAGGCAGTTTTCGCATTCTGTAAACGATTTCAGTTTACAAAAAGCAGTACAGCTTGTTCCCCGCTTCAATGAGGCCGAACCAGAGCAATTTTTCGAAAGCTTCGAAAATCAGGCTCGAGCCTTGAGGTGGCCGGAACAGCACTGGGCAGCGTTGGTTCATACAGCATTATTGGGTAAGGCACAGGAATTTACGTCGGTATTAACTGACGCTGAATTCTCTGATTATCAAGTAGTGAAGACCACAGTGTTGGGAGCATATACATGTATCCCAGCTAAATATCGTAAGACCTTCAAATTGAACAGGCGGCAGCTTGGTCAATCCCTGGTGGACTTTGTGAGACAGCAAACCAAAGCTTTTACCAGCTGGTATAAAGCGAGTGGTGTCTCTAACTTTGAGGAGCTGGTGCAGCTTATTCTGATTGATAACCTGCTGGAGTCTGTGGGACCAGAGGTTCGTGTCTTTCTGCAGGATCGTGACTTAACCACTGCATTGGAGGCGGCCAGGTTGGCTGATACCTTCGAAACGAACCGCTCCTTGTCCGAGCGGTCCCGTCTCTCTTTTCAACAGTCTGGCGTGAGCAGAGATCGACAACATTGGAGAATGAAGTGCCAGCCGGAGGGAGAGCGTCTACGACATCCAACCAAGTCACCTGGTGAGCCACGCTTCTCAACATATGGTCCCCCTGCGGAGAGGCAAACTACTTATGGAGCATCTCGACAACAATATCCAGAGAGGCACCAGCCAGAACGACACCACTTGCAACGTCATCAGGGAGTAAAGGGCAAGCCTGTCGTCTGCTTCAGGTGTAATAAAGTAGGTCATATCAGTTCCAACTGCCCCCAAAAACCTCAACCCATCGGGAAAATCTCTAATATCCCTAGTAACATGTCCCCTAGAGAAGTAGAAAAAGGTATGGCCCCTTGTTATTGCGAAAGTCTTATTTCCCTTCAGGAAAACTCAGAACCAACTAAAGTAAATACCTTTAGAGATACTGGAGCATATTGCTCACTTGTCAGAGAAGGAATATTACCCCTTTCAGAGAATACTTCCTTGAATTCATCAGTTTTATTGGAAGCCTATGGAGGAACTATATATTCTGTTCCTTTGCATAAAATTTATGTACAGTGCAAATATTACACTGGGTACTTGACTGTAGGTATCTCAAAAGGATTTCCCATGAAAAATGCCATGTTATTACTGGGTAATAACATTACTACTGTTACTTCGTGTCCTGAACCTATAATGATTAATGCTTCTCCAGTGTTGGCCATAACTCGGGCAACATCCCAAGGGCTGTCTGGGGAGAATGTTGACCTATCCTTGGACGACTCCGATCTCGGAATAGCCACGTTGTTTTATGAGACACACCGGCCGGAGTCTCGTAAATCAAGTGAACAGACCCCGATCAAGCCTTCCTATTCCCAGGTTGCAGGATTGCCAGATGTCTCTGTTTCCATGCCCGAGGGACTGTCCTTCCGGGAGGAACAACGTAAGGACCCTTCGTTAAAATTCGCTTTTGAGGCAGCCATGGGTAAATCCTCTTTGGGTCATCCAGTCAAGTATGAAGTTAAAAATGATTATTTGGTATGCACTGAGACTGGTAAGGAGACAGAGGGCCGGCAATTATACGACAGGTTAGTGGTTCCAACCAAGTATAGACCTCAGATATTAAATATAGCTCATAATACGTCATCAGGAGGTCACTTAGGAATTACAAAAACCTTGTATAGAATCACAAAAGAATTTTATTGGCCAACATTAAAGAAAGATGTGAAGAATCATATTAGGTGTTGCCGAGAATGTCAGCAAGTTGGAAAACCTGGACATTCTATTAAACCTGCACCTCTCCAACCCATACCTGCTGATGGAGAACCTTTTGCAGATTTAATTATAGATTGTGTAGGTCCACTACCTAAGTCAAAGTCTGGAAATCAGTATTTATTTACAATTATGGATAAAGTAACCAGATATCCTGAAGCGATCCCAATGCGTAGTATCAATACTAAAGCTATTCTCAAAGCTTTAACAAAATTCATTTCTTGTTTTGGCATTCCTAAAACTATACAAAGTGATCAAGGTACTAACTTCACTGCCAAAGCATTTAGGGAAGTATTAACTAGGTTAGGGATAATTCACAACTTATCCACTGCCTATCACCCTCAGTCCCAAGGCGCCTTGGAAAGATTCCACCAAACATTAAAAACAATGATGAGAAGTTTTTGCATGCACTTTCCGACAGATTGGGATGAATCTCTACCATTGTTGCTGTTCTCAGTACGAGAGACGGTGCAAGAGTCTACAGGGTATAGTCCGTTTGAGCTGATCTTTGGGCACAATGTACGAGGTCCTCTTCGGGTGCTCAAAGAAGGATGGATGGGAGAAGACGTAAGCTCAGCACTCTACAACCCGTCTTCAAGGTTGCAGGTGGCACGTGAGTTAGCCACGGCTAAGCTAAAGACAGCTCAAAGTAAGATGAAACAGAGGTATGACAGAAGTGCACAATTCCGCTCCTTCCATCCAGGAGACAAGGTGTTGGTGCAGGAACCTATACCTGGCCACACCTTGAAAGCTAGATTTACGGGACCTATGCAGATAGTAAGTAGATTATCTGATTTAAATTATGTGGTAGCTCCCATTGATAAGACCTCAAAAACAAAAACTTACCACATAAATCAAATCAAGGCCTTTCATACACCAGATAAAGTCCCAGTAATGACTCTGTCCTCTACCTCTGAGGACGACTCTGACTCTTTGCACTCTATCTCTGAAATTAATACTAAACTTTCAAATTCTGTCCTCCTCAAGGATCCTAGCCCGTTAATGGATGGATTATCTGAAATACAAGCAACCAATTTAACTGAGCTTCTACAGTCATATCCTAATATTTTTTCGGATGTGCCGAAAAAATGTACGTTAGGTTACCATGATGTAGATGTGGGAAAATCTAAACCAATTAAACTCTCCCCCTACAGAGCTAATCCTGAAAAGCAAAGGTTACTTCAGCAGGAAGTAGACTTCTTGTTAGAACATGGTTTAGTGGAGGAGTCGTCTAGTCCATGGGCTTCACCATGCATCCTAGTAAAAAAGGCTGATGGAGGGTTTCGTATGTGCACAGACTACCGTAAAGTGAACGAGGTCACAATTACAGATGCTTACCCTCTTCCTCGTCTGGATGACGTAATTGACTTTGTGGGTAAGGCTACTTTTGTGTCCAAATTAGATCTCCTTAAAGGTTACTATCAGGTACCTTTGACAGATAAGGCGAAGGAAATCTCTGCCTTCGTGATTCCAGGAGGTCATTATCAGTATACAGTTACCCCCTTCGGAATGAAAAATTCCCCCTCTTCATTCCAGAAACTCGTCCATCAGGCTATTAAAGGACTTGAAGGCACGGCAGCATACCTAGATGATATTGTTGTGGTGTCTGATACTTGGGATCAACACCTACTTAGACTTAAAGCTCTGTTTGAGACCTTTAAGAATTCCCAATTAACAGTTAATTTGTCTAAATCTTCCTTTGGCCAGGCCACTGTCACTTTTCTAGGCCATGAAGTAGGTAGTGGTAAAGTTGCACCTAAACTTGCTAAAGTTCTTTCGATTAAAGAATATCCAGTTCCTCATGATAGGAAATCTCTTCAACGTTTCCTAGGCATGATAGGATTTTACAGAAGATTCTGTAAGAATTTCTCAGATATTGTAGCCCCTCTTACCTCTCTTACCAGTCATAAAGTTCCCTTTAATTGGACGTCAGATTGTAACACTGCTTTTAATAAAGCAAAAAGATTATTGTGCTCTGCACCCATTCTCTTGTCTCCAGACTTCTCCAAACCTTTTTCATTACAGGTTGATGCTTGTGAGTCTGGGGTTGGGGCGGTACTATTACAAATCGGGAACAAGGAGCTGCAGCCAATCGCATACTTTTCAGCCAAGTTCCAGCCACATCAGAGAGCTTACTCTACCATTGAAAAAGAAGCCCTCGCGCTGGTAATGGCTTTGGAGCATTTCGATGTTTATGTGGGCCAAACATCGCAGGTGGTCACAGTCTACAGTGATCACAACCCGTTAGTCTATCTCCAAGCCATGAAGAATCACAACACAAGGCTTATGCGTTGGACTCTCAGGCTGCAGCCCTACAATATTTTTATTAAATATATTGCCGGCAAAGAAAATGTGTTGGCAGACTCTTTGTCAAGAGTCTAGTTTAATATTTTATTTAGGTTAGGATGTATTTGTGGTAACCCCCCTTTCAAGCTCTTTTTTTTATCCCCTGATGTGGGGTTTTTTTTTAGTGAGGGGATACGGGCTACCGTCCGCTTGTATCTTGGACCTATGTTGGCTTATCTGACTGCTGTCTCACTCTGAGTTTAGGGTTTGGCTTTCAGGCACTAGGAAAGCTGAGCTCTATCTAAGAGTTGGATGGTGGAGAGGATAGGCGGTCCCATTATTTTGTGCCATGGCGGCACGGTTACCACTGGGAGGTGGCAGCCTAATCCTGAGCCTTCTCGGGGGTGGGGGTGTGGCATGCAAAGAGTACGTAACCTTTATTCGGCGCATGGACACACCCTCATTTACAGGCTATCTCCCCCAACCAGCGAACCAGGTTGCTAAGAGTTGATGATGGGGCCCCATCGTTCAACTAGTGACCAGGTTCTAGCCAATAAGAAGGTGGGATTGACAATCGCAGAGGTTATGTGGATACCGCTCTCCTGTCTGCCCTTGTCATTCCCACTCTAGAGCTGGTTGAAGCACGGTCTGCTATCTTGTGGCTTCTATTTCTGCCTTGCTTACCGTGGAGTGCACTATATTTATCACTGTACATAGTGTACATATTGCTGTTATAATTGGTGAAGGATAATATAAGTCTAAACTTTTTCTACTGTGTTTATTTGCTCCCATTACACCTGGGATAACAGGCCATTTGAAATCCTAGGTTGTAATAAAGAGATGGACACGAGGGATGTTGAACAGTGATTTGTGCGTTGTGTTATGCCTGTGTGTTCTGTTGTAGTTATCAAGGAGTTTGAGAGGAGGGTAAATATCCGAGTATTACGTTCTGTGTGTGTAGTGGGCACAATAACAAGTGTGGACGTTTTGTATATTAAGCAAATTAAGGCTGTTAAAAAGCTGTGGAGTGTGTTGTCTAGTGCAGGAGTTGGTAATCAATCACACAGCAGCTTTTTGTTGGGTTATTAAAGGTTTAAGGTGATTTGCTATGGTTGAGCCCCATGCACAAATACCATAGGTGAGGCAAGGGTAAATGAGAGAATGATAAATATCAAGAGCTGTTTGGGGTACTTTGTACCATATCTTTGAAAAGATGCCTACTGTTTTGGAGACTTTCTTGCATATTTGCTGTATGTGGGGTCTGGAATTTGAGATTGCAATCAAGGTGAAGACCTAGAAATTTGCCCTCTGTGTCTTGAAATGGGTGAACAATTTATCAATATGTTTAGCTGTACATCTAAAGCTGTTTCCAAATACGTAACATGAATTAGGTTTTGTCTATATTGAGAGCAAGTTTATTAGTAGTTGTCCAAGTAGATATTTTTAGTAGTTTGTCATTTACAGTATCTGTTAGTATACTAGTTGGGTTTGGGTGAGAGAAGACCTAAGTAGTGTCTTCTGCAAATAAAACGGGTTTAAGGAGTTTAGATATGTTTGGGAGGTCACTGATGTAAATGAGAGAGAAGTGGGCCAAGGACACTACCCTGTGGGATTCCAACAAGAACAGGTTGTGTAGTGGAGTTAATGCCATTTGTGTATACATACTGGTTTCTATTGCTAATAGGTAATCAAGAGTGTCCTCTACCCTGTAATGCTTTAGGTGCAATAGGTCATGGTCAACTGTATCATATGCTTTTGCTTGGAGTTGAAATGTAAAATACTTAAGGAACAATTTCATTGAAACAAGACATAGGCAAAAAATAAAAATCTCCAAAATATGTAGAGCAACAATAAACTTTTTGTAGGACAACAGAATTAAGAATACTGCAGAGTACTCACCTCATCATAACACTTTGAAGGATGGAAGCAAAGGGTGTTACTCCAATCCCAGCACCCACCAAGACCGCATGGGTTACTGAGAATATTCTTGTGGAAGGTGTGCCATATGGGCCATCTACATGTACCTTCAGTTATGGAAAAAAAAATGAACAGGGAGAATAAGCAATAATGACTATTTTTCAACCCTCTTATACAGTCTGCTAATATACCTGTATACATATAACAATACTAAGACTAGCAGGGGATCAAACCACTGATATCTTTGAGCCTGCCAGATCCAAATCTTGTATAATTCTGACTTTAAAAACGTTTACCTGGAGAGAATTCCAGGGGTCAACGCCCCCACGGCCCAGTCTGTGACCAGGCCTCATGGTGGATCAGGGCCTGATCAACCAGGCTGTTACTGCTGGCTGCACGCAATCCAACGTACAAACCACAGCCCAGCTGGTCAGGTACTGACTTTGAGTGCTTGTCCAGTGCCTGCTTGAAGACAGCCAGGGGTCTATTGGTAATCCCCCTTATGTATGCTGGGAGGCAGTTGAACAGTCTTGGACCCCTGACACTTATTGTGTTGTCTCTTAATGTGCTAGTGACACCCCTGCTTTTCATTGGGGGGGATGTTGCATCGTCTGACGAGTCTTTTGCTTTCGTAGGGAGTGATTTTCGTGTGCAAATTTGGTACTAGTTCCTCTAGGATTTTCCAGGTGTATATAATCTTGCATCTTTCCCGCCTGCATTCCAGGGAGTACAGGTTCAGGAACTTCAAGCACTCCCAGTAATTGAGGTGTTTTATCTCAGTTATGCATGCCGTGAAGGTTCTCTGTACATTTTCTAGGTCAGCAATTTCACCTGCCTTGAAAGGTGCTGTTAGTGTGCAGCAATATTCCAGCCTAGATAGAACAAGCGACCTGAAGAGTGTCATCATGGGCTTGGCATCCCTAGTTTTGAAGGTTCTCATTATCCATCCTGTCATTTTTTTTAGCAGATGCGATTGATACAATGTTATTGTCCTTGAAGGCGAGATTCTCGGATGTGATCACTCCCAGGTCTTTGACATTAATTTTTCACTCTGTTGTATGGTTGGAATTTGTTTTATACTCTGAAGTTTTAATTTCCTCACGTTACCATATTGGAGTAATTGAAATTTCTCATCTTTGAATTTCATATTGTTTTCTGCAGCCCAATGAAAGATTTGGTTGATGTCTGCCTGGAGCCTTGCAGTGTCTGCAATGGAAGACACTGTCATGCAGATTCAGGTGTCATCTGCAAAGGAAGACACGGTGCTGTGGCTTACATCTCTGTCTACGTCAGATATGAGGATGAGGAACAAGATGGGAGCAAGTACTGTGCCTTGCAGAACAGAGCTTTTCACCGTAGCCGCCTCAGACTTTACTCTGTTGACTACTTCTCGTTGTGTTCTGTTTGTCAGGAAATTATAGATCCATCTACCAACTTTTCCTGTTATTCCTTTAGCACGCATTTTGTGCGCTATTATGCCATGGTCACACTTGTCGAAGGCTTTTGCAAAGTCTGTGTATATTACATCTGCATTCTTTTTGTCTTCTAGTGCATCTAGGACTTTGTCGTAGTGATCCAGTAGTTGGGACAGACAGGAGCGACCTGCTCTAAACCCATGCTGCCCTGGGTTGTGTAATTGATGGGTATCTAGATGGGTGGCAATCTTGCTTCTTAGGATGTTAGCGCTATCGGTCTGTAGTTCTTTGCTATTGCTTTACTGCCCCCTTTGTGGAGTGGGGCTATGTCTGTTGTTTTTAGTAACTGTGGGGCGACCCCAGTGTCCATGCTCCCTCTCCATAGGATGTTAAAAGCATGCGATAGGAGCTTCTTGCAGTTCTTGATGAACATGGAGTTCCACAAGTCTGGCCCTGGGGCAGAGTGCATGGGCATATCATTTATCGCCTGTTCGAAGTCATTTGGCATCAGGATAACGTCAGATAGGCTTGTGTTTACCAAATTCTGTGGCTCTCTCAAATTCATTTAGATCTCCTGCTCTCAGTCTCGTTAGCGGCTTGCTAAAAACTCATTTCCTTGCTGTCATCTGTGTAGGACTCATCTTGTTTAACCATTAAACTGTCCAAATGTAGATCTACGTTTTTTTCAACATTTGAAAGTATGTAAAAAAGTATATCTTTTCTTTTATTACATTTGAAAACGTGTAAAAATAACTTTGATAGTTTTTTTTTTTTTTGTTATATTTGAAAATAAGTAAAAAAAAAAAAGGAAAGCTACTTTTGCAGCACTACGCATGTGAACATAGATCTGCTTGGACAGTTTAAGGGGAAATGAGGGGCCCAATACTGAATGTTGTTCTCGACTTTGATTTGGCATAAGAAAAGAAATACTTTGAGTTTCTTTCGATTTCATTTATGGCTTTACGTTCTTCCCGCGATTCCTGACTCTTATATGATTCCTTTAGCTTTAGTTCGATGTTTGCTATTTCTCTGACCAGTGTCTCCCTATGCATTGCAGATATATTGGCCTCTTTTAGCCGCTCTGTTATTCTTTTCCGTCGCCTGTAAAGGGAGCGCCTGTCTCTTTCTATTTTACATCTACTCCTTTTTCTTAAAGGAATATGCCTTGAGCATACATCAAGTGCCACAGAGTTAATCTGTTCTAGGCATAAGTTGGGGTCTGTGTTGCTTAGGCTATCTTCCCAGCTTATACCATTTAGGACTTGGTTTACTTGGTCCCACTTTATGTTCTTGTTATTGAAGTTGAATTTGGTGAAGACTCCCTCACGACTGATCACATTTTGTCAGTCTGGGGCTCCACGCATACATGTCTGAACCTCGATTATGTTGTGATCTGAGTACTTTGTTTTTGATATGGTGACATTCTGTATTAGATCATCATTGTTAGTGAAGATGAGGTCCAGTGTATTTTCCAATCTAATAGGCTCTATTATTTGCTGGTTTAAGGTGAATTTTGTGCAGAGATTTAAAAGCTCATGTGTGTATGAATTCTCATCTGAGCTGCCTCCTGGTGTTATCACTGCAATGTACCACTCATTTATATATAACAGCTGTATAGTCAGGCCTATGAATTCGTGGGGTTATGTTCTTAAAGGTCTTGGCAAATCCAGAAACTGAATAATACCATTAATGCTACCTCATTAATGAATTTTGTTACATGTCTGTACTCAGCTCTCCAAAACTGCTGGAGAGAGATCAATATAGTGAGGAAGCCTAGAGAGCAAATGGGTCTTGCTGTTAAAGATGAAAGAGGGATGATGTTAGATTGGGAGGTAGAAGTACAGGAAAGATGGAGAGAATATTTTAACAAGTTGTTTAATGTTAATGAAGGAAAGGGCAGTGCTTGCACTATGAAGGAGGGATGGGGAAGTTGCAGAGAAATCTAAATTGTGATATCAGCATGCTGTGAGAAGAGTGACTGAATGATGGTGAATGTATTTCCTTTTAATGGGTCACCCTGCTTTGATGGAAGATTGTCAATGAGGGGGAAAAAAAAAGTACTAATGTTTCAGAGGTCATCTCTCCAATCTTTCCGTAATATCACTATATATTACTGGCATTTAAATGATAAAAATAACATCCATTAGGATAGAGTATGAGTTTAGGTAATCCAGTGAATCCATTTTCACTGAGACCCCATTGGATTTCATGTGCCAGGCCTAAACAATTTTATTTTTCAATGCACCAGCCGTATCCCACCAAGGCAGGGTGGCCCAAAAAGAAAAACAAAGTACATACAGTGGACCCTCGCATAACGATATTATTTCAATCCAGAAGTCTGTTTGGGTGCCGTTATAGACCGAATTTGTTCCCATAAGCGATATTGTGAATTAGATTAGTCCGTTTCAGACCCCTAAAAATACACCTACAAAAGCACTTACAAAAATACACTTACATAATTGGTCGAGTTGGGAGCTGATCGTTATGCGGGGGTCCACTGTATCTTTTAAACTTTAGTAATGTATACAGGGAAAGGGGTTATTAGCTGCTTGCTCTGGGCATTTTAGTTGCCTCTTATGACACGCAGGGCTTACAGAGGAAGAATTCTGTTCCACTTCCCCATGGAGACCAGAACAAACAAACAAGAACTAGTAAGAAAATAGAAGAAAACCCAGAGGGATATGTATATATATGCTTGTACAAGCAAGTGGAGTGTGACCTAAGTGTCAGCAGAAGTAGCAAGATGTACCTGAAATCTTGCATTAAACAAAATATACTCACTAATAAAAATATTACCAGAAATAATGACAATATCTACACTAGTAATTAGTCCAATTTACAGTATTATTCTACTAAACCATTTTAGATATAAAACGTTGCTGATATAAACTTGAAACGTTTCAACTTCTTCTTTCAACAAACCGGCAGTATCCCACCGAGGCAGGGTGGCCCAAAAAGAAAAACAAAAGTTTCTCTTTTTAAATTTAGTAATTTATACAGGAGAAGGGGTTACTAGGCCCTTGCTCCCAGCATTTTAGTCGCCTCTTACAACACGCATGGCTTACGGAGGAAGAATTCTGTTCCACTTCCCCGTGGAGATAAGAGGAAATAAACAAGAACAAGAACTAGAAATAAAATAGCAGAAAACCGAGGGGTGTGTATATATATGCTTGTACATGTATGTGTAGTGTGACCTAAGTGTAAGTAGAAGTAGCAAGACGTACCTGAAATCTTGCATGTTTATGAGACAGCAAAAAGGACACCAGCAATCCTACCATCATGTAAAACAATTACAGGCTTTTGTTTTACAGTCACTTGGCAGGACGGTAGTACCTCCCTGGGTGGCTGCTGTCTACCAACCTACTACCTAGGAAACTTGACACTATCATTATAACTTTGTTACTACCATGCATCATTGTAAATTTGCTATTGTTTCCAATTTCCTAAGTCTCTAACAACTTGCTATGTACTATCATGCATAATATTGTACACATTACACATTATTAAATATTAAAAAGCACAAAACAACTGTCACTCACGAGTCGGTGAAGGGGGTTCAATTAAATTATTAAATTTAAGAGAATTCTCGGTTTGACTTACTTCGATTTTTTTGTGTACAGACTGGACATGAAGCTTGTGTGTTGCTAAGGGCTGCCTTAATCTGTTCTCTTCATTCTTTCTTTGGTATTGATTACATTGTTGGTGCTGTAAGGTGACAGAGCACTGCTGATCACTGAGGGAGTCTAGACTAGAATTGCTGCCATTTAGGGACGAGTGGCCAGAGTCTGTCGTTACTGCCTGGAGCCCCATTAATTCTGCTTTCAGGGCTGCCAAGTCAGATAAGCTCGAGGACTTCTTACGTTCTATGGGCTTCTGTGACACTGGGGATTTTAAAATAACCGGGATGATAGGTGGCTTTTGCTCAGCTTCTACATTCAAGAGTGCTGCTGGTCGAGAGTACACACTCATTTTGCGGTTAAATTCCTGAAGGTTGTTAACGTAACGATGACCCTTCCCAGCGATGCCATCGCTCTCGCCCTCCACCTCAATGGCAGTATCACCCGTTGTTTCCGTTTCTCTATCAGAGGTAAAGGCAGGGTTCAATATGCCCGAGATTTCATTCTTGTGGTTCTCTGATGTATCTTTTCCATCTGTTTCTGTCTTGTCATTGATGAACATTTCATAAACTCTCTTGGTCCATTCTCCAACAGAACGAATGTGAACAGTGAAGACATCTGTAAAAAAAGACCAGAGATACTGCCAATTATAATTTGTCTTATCTACAGTGGTATATTACAAACTGTTCTGGAAAAATACCTTGACTTTCCTCACTGTAAATAGTGCATTACCACACTGTGTGTGTGTGTGTGTGTGTGTGTGTATTCACCTATTGCAGGGGTCAAGTCACAGCTCCTGGCCCTGAGCATGCGTGTGTGCATGTGAGCTTGTATGTCCTAAGTAATGTTTGCACAAATAACTCATTACAACTGTGACAAGATATAAATATGTGAACAGTTCATTACCTTTGTAACTTGTTCAGCTATGAAAACTCTGCAGCTCAGTCCCTGGACCCAATATGTATCTCTGTAATCTTTTGATTACCACCCATATGATGAGTAAACTTGAAGATTTGAAGTCAATCAAATGAGGCATTTACAAGTATTCACATAGAATCTGGCACTTTCCAATTTTAATAAAAGTGGAAAATTGACACCTTCATAGACAAACTAATTTTCATCTTCCATCCAGGAACACCAGCTTTAAAAGTTTAATTCCAACCAGAAAAGATATTCTCCAGTTATCCCATAAACACCAACACAGGTTTGAAGCTGCTGCATTCTCACGTTATTAGTGGAGGAGGTTAGACGCTGATCGAATGAGGCATTCACAGGTTATTGAATGAAAACCATATTTCAATTTCCCAATTTCAATACAAATGGCAAATTGGTAACTACACACCCCAAAATCAATCCAAACCTTTCTCTAAGATACACCAGTGTTTAAGTTTTGAAGCTGATCAAAAGAAGCATTCTCCAGTTATTTCATGGAAAACAATTTACTTAATAAAATTGACAAATTAAAACTTACACAGCCCAAATCAATGCAAACCTTCCTTTGAGCAAAGTCTACTATCATGGAAAGTTTAAAGCCAATCAGGAGAGGCATTCCCCAGTTATTGCTTACAATCCAACAATTCCAACTGTATAATGTGTGTTAATAAATTGGTATATTTGCATCTACACAACCTAAACTTAAACTTAGAGGTCATTATCCTATCCATAAGATACATCACCATTAATGGTTGAAGCTGTTGCTGTAGCTATTTAATGAAAATAAACCATTTTAAAAAAATAAAATTTACATCTACACAGTAATAACAATCCCAACATTCTTTTAAGATACAATAGTACAGTGAAGCTGATCAGAAGAGGCTTTCTCAAGTTACTGCATATTATTATTAAGGGGGAATGCTAAATCCATAGGATTATGCAGTGCCTTGGGGGATGGGGAGGATGTGGAAGGTATTCAGGCTTAATTCAGGGAACCAGAGCACAGATCCAATTCCCTAGAGCAAGAGCCCCTCACCACCGTCAAAAATCCAAGAATGGGAATGGTCTACATAACATTGAAGAGAGGGCATCTGGGCATGCCAATAGTTTCATTAACCTTTGTCTTATTGCAGTAAACCAGCGTAGAAAATTCTGAGTCAAATGAAAACCTCATATGAAAAGAGAAAAATTTTGCCAACCACTTAACTAGATAATATGCCACCCACATAAATAAACTACTAAAACACTATTACTTTATATGATCAATACATGTACATGTATATATATTCCCTTCAAGATACACAAAGTTGTAGGAAATATAAGAGAAGTTTGTGATTCCCCGTGGGCGCACCTTCTTGCTCGGGGGCAGAGGATATGGTAAAGGGATGCCACTCATAGCGGGCGATGCTGGGGATGTTGAGGAACACATACTCTCCTGGTTGGAAGTCGAAGTCCTTGGGTCGTCTAATGAGTACCTTCATAACCTGTCCCACAAGGAAATGAACACAAATTAGTCAAGTTTCAAGTACAGTACTGTGTATGGTAAACTAAAAATGCATTATACAGTAGGAACCCCGTATCCGCAAGGGATATGTTCCAAGGACCTACTGTGGATACCCAAACTGTAGATAATAGCAAACCCTATATGTAAGTCCTATACATACCTATTATAAAGTTTAACTGATAAATTATGCACAATAAGTAGAGAATTCTCTTTTTCACTGATGGGAAACACTTCACGGCTTCTCTTAGGCTTTGAAGAACTGCCAGTTTCTCTACTCTTGCACTCTGGGGGCCATCATTATGCAAAATTAAGTTTTTTTTTTGGGGGGGGGGTTACAGTAAACCGTGGATAACAAACTGCGGATACCAAATTAGTGGATACGGGTTCTACTATATACATTCCAGTAGAGTAAATAATTTTTGGTATGTCAATTCATTCAAGATGTAAACCACAAAATACTTTATTCAAATTTGAATTATATCCAGAGCCAAAGTCATAATTTCTACTGCCACCAGTTTCATTCATTCTTACCATTTCTGTTACCATTAACTGTAGGGAGAAAGACAAAGAAGTACTTAAAAAAAGTGAATACTGTAATCCCACTGACAAGTGTGGAGTGGGAGATGGCAGCTTACCTGTGAGGGAAGCTTGGTTCCTGAGATAGTGCGGGTCTGGCCTTTAGCGGTGCACACCTGTAACACTCTAAGGCAGGTTTCCAGCAGGAAGGCAGTGCCTGGCAGTAGTAGCCACTTCCAGAAGTTTGGTCCATGAAGAATGAGGAACACCCAGAAGGGAAGCGAGAGCAGGTGCGTCCAATAGAATACCTGAGGGAAAAGGCACTGCTGCAGGTAGGTTTCAACAAGAAAATGTTGGTTTGCGTAGTTTCAGATAGTGGGAGAATTTATGCAAAACAATGTCTAAATTGTTTGGAAATATTTATAAAAATAATCAAACTCTTTACAAACATTAGTGGTCTTTAAATCCACAAAGTTTTATTGTGCAATAAAATTGTTAATTATCTGTAAAAAAGATTTCATATGTCCCGTAGAAAAAAGAAACCATTTTGAATACTGTACAGTATACATCAAAATTACACAATCTCATCCCTTCTTAATTGTATACTGTACTGTAGTTTCAAGAGAGCTTTATGCCTCTGAAGACCTATCATCGTTCCTTGGATCAAACCCAATTACTTCCCATTCATCAAGCGCTGTACGGCCCCCTCTGAGTTTAGCGCTTTCACATGAATGTAATAATAGTACTAATAATAATACATAATTCTCTGAATATAGGTAACACTCATCACAGAGATCTGAACCAGGGTTTCCAGTGTGGAAATGTCACATTACCAACCACAATAAAAAATATAATACAACTTTTCATTGCATACTATTCTTTACCTGGCCTGAGGCCAGGTTTTTCTGCTTATACCCTGTTCATCCAAGCTGTTTTGTTGGCAGGTAGAAGGACCAAACAGCCATAACTTGGCTGGTCTGGTACTTAAAGGAAGCTATTTAGCTTCCTTTAAGTTATTCCTTTCAGAGGTTTGACCATTAAGTTGAGTTGTCACCCAGCTACGACTGGATTCTTATAATTTGGAAAAAAAGCTAAACCCATAGGTCATACAGCGCAGGGATGGGGAGGGAAGAATAGGAGGTAATCAGGTTAAATTCAATGAAAGGGAGGATAGATCCATTTCCTTGCATCAGGAGCCCCTCACCTGAAACAAGGCACCTCCCTTGAAGGAGCTACAATCTAAATTATGTAGTTTGCAGTCTTACTGAAACTGTGTCTTTCAACTCAACGGTTATTTACTGCCAAGACAGTAATGCAGAGAAGAAAACATTCACCGTCATTCATTCAACTGCTGCTTTTCCAAAAATGTGCTGACATCACAATAAGATTACCCTCCAACTGCAACATACCCACCTCTCCTTCAGAGTGTAAGCACTGCCCTTCCTACTTCCAGGACTCAGGTCCGGCTAACTGGTTTCCCTGAAACCCATCAGTTACCTTGCATACATTCCATCAGCATACTCATTCATTAACACGCTCACACAAGCCTGCTGGCTGCTTAAGCTCCTAAAATTCAAGTCTCTTTCACCCCCTCCCTCCAATTCCTTGAATAAGGCCTAAATGCCTTCCATTCCCTGAGGAACTGTATGACCCCTATGAGTTTAGTGCTCTCCCCCCTCCTTCATTATTACAGAGTTATGTCTTAAAGAGACTTATGAAAAGGTAGAAATGTTCTACACGATCATGTGACATGTAGTTTTTCTTACTCTTCTCTTATCTTTTCCTCTAATTTCGGTATACTTGAAGATATATTGAACCAAAGGTCTTGCTAGTAAGAAATCAGCCCGATCAGCACAATAAGATATAACACAATAAGCGTCAGGGGCCCAAGACTGTTCAATTGCCTCCCAGCATACATAAGGGGGATTACCAACAGACCCCTGTTGGTAATCCACAGCCCGGTTGGTCAGTATACCTGACCAACCGGGCTGTAGTTCGTACGTCGGGTTGCATGCGGCCAACAGTAACAGCCTGGTTGATCAGGCCCTGGTCTACCATCAGGTTTGGTCACAGACCGGGCTGCGGGGGCGTTGACCCCCGAAACTCTCCAGGTATACATATATAATGGTTATAATTACAACTATTTTTAAAGAGGTAGAGGGGTAAGCCTGTGGAATGCCTGTCAGATGACAGAAAGCTTTAGCTGCGGGTCATCTTGTGACGAAGACCCACATCAGGAAACGTTTGTCCTGTTTCCTGACGAAACTTACCTAACATAAACCTTAACTACAGACATCATGGCACTGTTGGAAAAACAGTCAAACGGATGACTGTTGAACAGCACTTTTTCTGTTGGCGCAGCTGACTATTTTTATCGCCTTTTATCTTACATTTTTAGTTTTTCTGTTGTAACCTAACCTATCCTTACTTGATCTAACTTAACCTCAGAAATGTGCTGCAAAACCTATGTGAAAAAGCGTCATAGCTATTAGGAAGCTGGTTGGAAGCGATAACTACAGCTGTTTGACATTCAAGCATTTAAACTCACTTTTTATATAAAAAGAAACGTTACAGAACCCATATAAATACCTCAAAGTACCCAGATTTTCTGACGATGCGGTGGCTGAAGGCGACGATGATGGTGAGAATGATCATGAGCACCACGCCCGTCGGGTTGGCCAGGCCGCCCACCCAGCCGATGCCCAGGGAGGTGTCCCACATGTAGGCGTTCATGGTGATCCCTGTCACGTCTCCCAGTGTCACTGCCAGAACACCAGCCATGAGAAGAACAAGCACTTACACCATCAATGCTTTTCACAGTTTTCAAGGGTATTAATGGTGTTAGAGATGGTGTCGTGCGTTGTGTTAGAGACGGTGTTACGGAGAAATTTACAGTTTAGCGCTTCCTTTTGATAATAATACGGAGAAACTTTGGGCAATGACCAGATGACACATGTGCAACACCCGTGTGTCTTTATCCAAAGACGTTTCGTCAACCAGTGGTTTTTATCAGTTTAACAGAATTGTCACACGGAGAGTAGATGAGGTAAATATGATTATCCCGGATAAATAACCCAGGTGTTACACACGTGTCAAATTCACAATAACTATTTTTTTTATATAGAGGTACATTCGTGGAAACAATATCTTTGAATTCCATTAGTTGTTAAGCATGGTTTTAATGCTTATCTGCCAACTCGAGCTTAGTATGAAGCCATGGTGAGGTGGAACTTATGATGGGCACTGTTCACCAAGTGGTGTAGGGCTCTCAATTGAGGCAACATTAACAAATCCTCAAATACAATAACACGCTACAAACGACACACTATCAACACGCTTACATAAATACAATTGTAACTCATTTATTCTTTCTCTCCCTAGACGTCTTTCCAAAAACGGCCAGACACATTATGATCACATAATGAACCATTAAACCACAATATTATCATCAAATAATGAACCACTCAAGAACATTATGATAGAGTAACGAACCATTCAACCACACGTGCGGCCAGCAGTAATTGCCTGGTTGATCAGACCCTGATCCACCATGATGCCTGGTCTTAGACCGGGCCGCGGGGGCGTTGACCCCCGAAATCCTCTCCAGGTAAACTCCAGGTAACTAATTTTACCATTCAAAGGAAGGAGTCACTGATACCGATAAAAACCTCTTTATGAAAAAAATTAGAGCTATCCTCCCCTTCCTCGGGTCGAACCTGATACTTTCCCTTCCCCCTTCCCTTATTCACCAAGCGCTGTATAACATTATGGGTCATAATACATGCATTTCTCACCTCCAAAACTCAAGTCGGGATGTTTAGTTTCCAAACTTTTGCATGTACTCCTTTTCGGTCCTGTGGGCGGTAGTTACAAAGGTACATAATGGATTCAGGGAGGTGGCCACAACATTAGTGTTATCTAATCAAATTTGCGGTAATGAACTATTTGCAAATTTATAGACTACTGAGCAGCAGTAATGAGTTAATAGTCTTTAATTCGGTCACAATGTAGTTAGATGTCGTTATGAGTTATTTACAATGCGTAATATAACCAAATCTTTCTAAATATTTAGCAAGTTAAACTGGTTATGAGTTATTTAAAACTGACGAAGTGGGGGTATTCTTTTCCAGAATGGTTGGTAATGTGCCACCGCTGATAAAATCTTTGACATTTCTTGAACAATTGTGTGCAAGTTGTTTCTGAATTCATCAATTTTGTCTCATTTCAGCACACACTAGCACAAGACTCCACAAAGCCCACACCTGGCCAGGTCCGTGCCGGCTGGCCGTGCAAACTTCCAGAGCAGCACTCAAGCACTCGCTGCCTAGCTGAAGCAAGGCGGCAGCGACATCCAAGTGCTCGCCGACCCTGCCAGATGTGCTAGACATGTGGCTTACCCTGCAGTGCCTGCACGACAGAACAATTGACTGGTGCCAGCCCACCCCGTCAGTTGAAACTCCCTTCCTACTGTCCCTAAGTCACTAGCTGACACACTGAAGCTACAATCCACTCCCTCTCTGAAGGCACCCCCCCCCCTCTTCCAATTAATCAGCTCCATCATGAGCTATAAGGAGAATTTGAGAGGGAAACTACTGGTTACAACTCGCCCACGCCTTCGTCTAGCACCTAACAAGTTCACCACAACTGAGGACAGTGCGTCCAACCCAGACTCACACCACCAATTTATCTCTACCAATTTTCTTGAATCCTGCCACAACTGACATCGGAAACCAATCCAGACGCATAGACCACTAGCTAGGTTTTTCTTTTCTTAATCCTTACACACACACACACACACACACACACACACACACACACACACACACACACACACACACACACACACACACACACACACACCAAACTACAAGAAAGGGGACTACACAGGAATGAGGAACTACCTGAACGGGGTTCAGTGGGACAAAGAACTGGCAGGGAAGCCAGTTAATGAGATGATGGAATATGTAGCAACAAAATGCAAGGAGGCTGAGGAGAGGTTTGTACCCAAGGGTAAAAGGAATAATGAAAAAGCCAGGATGAGCCCATGGTTTACCCAAAGGTGCAGGGAGGCAAAAACCAAGTGTGCTAGGGAATGGAAGAAATATAGAAGGCAAAAGACCCAGGAGAATAAGGAGAACAGTCGTAGAGCCAGAAACGAATATGCACAGATAAGAAGGGAGGCCCAAAGACAATATGAAAATGACATAGCAGCGAAAGCCAAATCTGACCCGAAACTGTTGTACAGCCACATCAGGAGGAAAACAACAGTCAAGGACCAGGTAATCAGGCTAAGGAAGGAAGGAGGAGAGACAACAAGAAATGACCGTGAAGTATGTGAAGAACTCAACAAGAGATTCAAAGAAGTGTTCACAGAGGAGACAGAAGGGACTCCAGAAAGACGGAGAGGTGGGGCACACCACCAAGTGCTGGACACAATGCACACAACCGAGGAAGAAGTGAAGAGGCTTCTGAGTGAGCTAGATACCTCAAAGGCAATGGGGCCAGATAACATCTCCCCATGGGTATTGAGAGAGGGAGCAGAGGCGCTATGTGTACCCCTAACAACAATATTCAATACAGCTATCGAAACAGGGAGATTGCCTGAGGCATGGAAGACAGCAAATGTAGTCCCAATCTTTAAAAAAGGAGACAGACATGAAGCATTAAACTACAGACCAGTGTCACTGACATGTATAGTATGCAAAATCATGGAGAAGATTATCAGAAGAGTGGTGAAACACCTAGAAAGGAACGATCTCATCAACAGCAGCCAACATGGTTTCAGGGACGGGAAATCCTGTGTCACAAACCTACTGGAGTTCTATGACATGGTGACAGCAGTAAGACAAGAGAGAGAGGGGTGGGTGGATTGCATTTTCTTGGACTGCAAGAAGGCGTTTGACACAGTTCCACACAAGAGATTGGTGCAAAAACTGGAGGACCAAGCAGGGATAACAGGGAAGGCACTACAATGGATCAGGGAATACTTGTCAGGAAGACAGCAGCGAGTCATGGTACGTGGCGAGGTGTCAGAGTGGGCACCTGTGACCAGCGGGGTCCCGCAGGGGTCAGTCCTAGGACCAGTGCTGTTTCTGGTATTTGTGAACGACATGACGGAAGGAATAGACTCTGAGGTGTCCCTGTTTGCAGATGACGTGAAGTTGATGAGAAGAATTCACTCGATCGAAGACCAGGCAGAACTACAAAGGGATCTGGACAGGCTGCAGACCTGGTCCAGCAATTGGCTCCTGGAGTTCAATCCCACCAAGTGTAAAGTCATGAAGATTGGGGAAGGGCAAAGAAGGCCGCAGACGAGTACAGTCTAGGGGGTCAGAGACTACAAACCTCACTCAAGGAAAAAGATCTTGGGGTGAGTATAACACCAGGCACATCTCCTGAAGCGCACATCAACCAAATAACTGCTGCAGCATATGGGCGCCTAGCAAACCTCAGAACAGCATTCCGACATCTTAATAAGGAATCATTCAGGACCCTGTACACCGTGTACGTTAGGCCCATATTGGAGTATGCGGCACCAGTTTGGAACCCACACCTAGCCAAGCACGTGAAGAAACTAGAGAAAGTGCAAAGGTTTGCAACAAGACTAGTCCCAGAGCTAAGAGGTATGTCCTACGAGGAGAGGTTAAGAGAAATCAACCTGACGACACTGGAGGACAGGAGAGATAGGGGGGACATGATAACGACATACAAAATACTGAGAGGAATTGACAAGGTGGACAAAGACAGGATGTTCCAGAGATTGGACACAGTAACAAGGGGACACAGTTGGAAGCTGAAGACACAGATGAATCACAGGGATGTTAGGAAGTATTTCTTCAGCCACAGAGTAGTCAGTAAGTGGAATAGTTTGGGAAGCGATGTAGTGGAGGCAGGATCCATACATAGCTTTAAGCAGAGGTATGATAAAGCTCACGGCTCAGGGAGAGTGACCTAGTAGCGATCAGTGAAGAGGCGGGGCCAGGAGCTCGGACTCGACCCCCGCAACCTCAACTAGGTGAGAACTAGGTGAGTACACACACACGGGGCCAGGAGCTGAGTCTCGACCCCTGCAACCAAAATTAGGTGAGTACACACACACACACACACACACACACATATATACAGATTTAAAATGCTGGTACACTAACAAAGTCTAAAGACCACTTGGCTTCACTCTTCTCAATCCACAGTCACACGTCTGCTGGAAATTCAGACGCCTACTTCTCACATCTTTCGCACTCTGCTACTTGACGCTTCTTTATATTATATTCATGGAAAAGCGCTAAACTTGCAAAGGGCCATACAGTGCCTGGAGATTGGAAGGCAATCAGGTCTGATTCGAGGAAAAGAACAGTTCGAATTCTTAGATAAAGAGTTCCTTACCAACATCAAGGCACGTACCCTTATCCCCCTTCAAAGAAAATTTCCTTAGATGGTACTTTCTAATAAGATATTCTGCATGATTCATGTACTCAAACTTTCACATTTTAATGTATAAGTTATTAAACAAATAAATAGCACAATCTTCATAAAAACTGACAAATTTTGTATGAAAAAGTTGGGCTATGAACCCAGTATAAAACTTTCATGTTAGGTTTCTTTCTGTACTACAAGCGCTCTAAGGTCTTTATCACAGAATAAGAAAGCGATATGAATATGTTGTAAAACTAAACGAACAGAGGCTCCAATAGAACAGCAAACAATGACTTACCTCGACTTGAAGAGAATACACCAGCCTCAGACTTCTCTGGCTATTCAGAGAAAATGTGGCACCCCTCATGGGATGCCAGAGAAAACGTGGGTAGCTAAAGACAGTACGGGCTAAAGCAGTGTTAATATAGGCACAAGCAATGTGTGTCGAGGAAGTGAAGACAGAATTAGCAAGAACAAAATGTGTGGGTTTTAATAACACATGCGTACGTAATAGTTAAGATATATTGATGGAGGTTAAGTGGACATTTCAGAAAGAAACATAATAAGTCTGAAGCAGATACACATTTTTACATCCTAAAGCTTGAAACAATTACAGCAGTGGGTAAAGCATCATCAGGTCACATAGGAGCGAAAGCTAGTAATTAAACAAGTAATTTTAGTCACATGTACACTATTGAGAAATTCGCACTGAAGTTCATTTCCTTAATAATAAAAAAAAGCATTTTATCTAGTGGTATATTACAAACCATTCGGGAAAAATACCCCGACTTTGCTCACTATAAATGATGCATCACTTCTTTTTGCGTGTGTGACCTAATTCATGTCTGCATTAATAACTCATTGCGACTGTGACCAGATATAAACATGCAAATAGTTCATTACCACTGTATCCTGCTCAGCTATCAAAACTTTGCGGCCCAGTCACTGGACCCATTATTATGGGTCCAGTTACAGAGGCATATAATTATGTGCCTCTGTAATCTTTTGACTTCCACCCACAGGATGGGTGCACAATAAAGATGTTAAACTATCCCATAAGCCTAAAATTTAACTGTCCATTACACAACCCACTATACAACATATACAGTACTTGCTGGTAAGCTCAGAAAAGCCACTAAACAGAATAACAGTTGGCGGCTAACACCCAGGTACCTACTTAGGACTATACTTGGAGTAGGTTTCAGGGATCAAGACCCCCGCGGCCCGGTCTGTGACCAGGCCTATGCAAACAGTCGGGATCAAACTCGGGTCCAGATGTGTGCTGCACGCGCTACCTTTCATTATGTAAGTTCTGAGTAGTATGTAGTAATAACAACTGTGATATTTACAGAACACTTAGAACGTGTACGTCAGTCAGGTCTCGTCCCAATAAACTTAAATACTGAAGAAATAATAAGACAATGATCAATATAAATAAAATCACAAGAAGTCACGGTATCCCAAGTCCTCGGTAGTATAGTGGTGAGTATCCCCGCCTGTCACGCGGGAGACCGGGGTTCGATTCCCCGCCGGGGAGGGTCTTTTATAATGGTATCTCCGTTGCTCAACCGTAGAGCGTTTGGTTACAAACTAAATGGTACAGCTCATAATACCCACAACAATGGAAGAGGTCAATTAACTTCTAAGTGGAGAATAAAAAAAGACAGTGTCGCTTCTGGAACAATACACAAATAACCTGCATATAAGAGTGAAACTGATGTCGACGTTTCGGTCTGACTTAGACCATTAACTAGTCACATGACCGAAACACCGTCGTAAGTTTCAGTCGCCTATGTGCGGGTTATTTGTGTATCACACTGCTTGGTTTTCTTTTATTACTCTGGGTTATTTAGCGTCCTCGAAAGGGGTACCTTAAATGTTTTTTCTTTATTTTTCTCTCTCAAGTTTTCGTTTGTAACCTGAGGACGGCTCGTCTAATCAACTTAAATTTTCAACGTGGTCAAACTCTTGGAAAATATTCACAGAACGACTGCAATGTGCAAGATGCTTTCTGGTAAATTTTATATATTCCATTCGTGATTTTTGTTACACCTAAAGCCTCTTCTAATCCTGCTTCATACTTAAAAATCGGGTGTATTTTGCCGTGTAAGACATGTGCAAGTGACGAAACGTTTCGCTTGGACTGTGGGCTTAATCATTCGAATACAAGGATGAATTTACAATTTTGGAGTGAATAGATGAAGTGGAGAGGTAGTCTGAGGTAATCAAGTCTCACGGCGTTGGAAGATTACTGCTATGTCCAGTGTCTTGGTTTATTGCAAATGTATGAAGCCAAAGACGACTAGTATACCGGAATGTGAGATGTAGTAGCTGGGGATGACACCACAGGCAAGCTGGGCCCAGCAATGGAAGGTCATGCTAAACGGTTGTTAAGATAAGATAAGATTTCGTTCGGATTTTTAACCCCGGAGGGTTAGCCACCTGGAGTTACCTGGAGAGAGTTCCGGGGGTCAACGCCCCCGCGGCCCGGTCTGTGACCAGGCCTCCTGGTGGATCAGAGCCTGATCAACCAGGCTGTTGCTGCTGGCTGCACGCAAACCAACGTACGAGCCACAGCCCGGCTGATCAGGAACTGACTTTAGGTGCTTGTCCAGTGCCAGCTTGAAGACTGCCAGGGGTCTGTTGGTAATCCCCCTTATGTGTGCTGGGAGGCAGTCAGTGCGTCATCGAGGACTGTCTAACTTATTTCCATTGGGGTCCTTAATCTTGTCCCCCAGGATGCGACCCACACCAGTCGACTAACACCCAGGTACCTATTTGCTGCTAGGTGAACAGGACAACAGGTGTAAGGAAACGTGTCGAAATGTTTCCACCCGCCGGGAATCGAACCCGTGCCCTCCGTGTGTGAAGCGGGAGCTTTAGCGGGAGCAAGAGACATGGTGCACATTTGTCCTAATTAATTTGTCGGCACTGCATACCATTTATATGATACTGGTGTATCCTAAAAGGAAGAGATTATTTTGCTTTACAAATGGCATGTTTTTTTTCCCCGTGAGATCACATAAGTATGCTTCTCGACGGATTCAATTTTTATTGGGTGTTCCATCGTATGTAATGGATGACACCTTTCGGGTTCAGCCTTAAGTTTGAAAGCTGGAGTATATTAGTGGAAGATTCGAATTCTCTTTGGAATCTTTAGCTGCCAATTTGCTATTTTCGCTGAAGAAAATGAGACAGCGGTTTCCAGGCGATAACTTATGAAAGCTTCTTGTGATCAACTTCAAATCTTCAACGCTGATACTCCACTACAGTAGAAACTTATACCAGACACTTTATTGAAACAGGAGCTGGGGTTGTGGAAAAATCCATGGCGGTTGAAGTTATTAAATAATTATAAGTAAATTCAGGCTAGCTAGAGGTACGTGGAATATACGTGAGAGCTTATACCATCCACCCTCTAGTGTAAGTAGTCCGTTAATATCACATTAGTACATTTAAACATCTCTAATATAAGCTACTGAGAGATGTCTTTACTTCCATACAATGCCTACAATTTAATAAGATAATAAGTATAATGTCTTATTAATGCATATTAAACAATATACAATTAAGAGATGATGAAGATTCAAGAGATTAACATAAGAGGGTCATATGGTTGTCTCCCCTTCGTTGATATATTAAGTACAGTACAGAGATGTAATCTCTGCATACAAGAGTAACCTACATAATGCCACTGACAATCAGAAGAGCGCCAAAGGCCAAACATAGGCAGTTCAGAGGTCTAGGAAAGCCAGTTTGCCCACCTTGACTCAAAACAGCAAGTGCTGTGTCTCAACTTAGGATCGTTCTTGAGGCATACACATAATACTTATGTATTATGTCTATGCTGAGCTGTAGGATGAGTTACAAAGCATACACAACACAACATTCCAGGTGTGAAACCAAATCTGTTTATTATTCATCCTTTGTACCCAATAATATAAACAGTAGTCAAGGCCCATGATATATTATAGTATGTTGCTTGTAATTTTTATAGCCTTGTTAGAATATTAGTAGTCCACGTAGAACTCGCCTGAACAATTATCTCTGGGCTTATGGATAATGAGATACCTTTCTCAGATGGCGCTGCGAACGAAACATGTTGTTTACCCCTCTAGGGTTGATTATCCGAATCATTTCTTTCCAACTTGTTCTGTTTACGATTTGAACTCTTCATCGTTATAGCGGACACCAATCAATCTAAGTATTCATAAGTATATAAGAAGGAACAATGCAACAGGCCTACTGGCCTATGTGAGGTCAAACACGTCACTTAAGGGAGGAGCACGGCATCCGACCTAGTAGCATAAACTAGTTAGGTATTCGTAGGATCTTCAGGTGATGTCGATTCCAGTCTTGACTTAGTTTCGGGTCGAGCTGCAGAAAAATCTGTGGCATTATTAATCAACAAGATTAATTTTACTAAGCCTTGCTTTTTTTTTCTTTTTTGGTAGCGACGGATCTCTGGATTCCCATGCACGCATGCACTCGTACATGCAAGGATGCATGGGTACATACACTCGTGGGCCATGCATGTCTGTGACCTCCCATTTCCCTTGCCTTGTGTGACCCTTACGCGTTTAGTGCTTCTCCCTGAAAATAATCATAATACACATGTCGATGCTTTAGTCTGGACAGAACCCACCCACGGACGACCCACCTCTCACCACGACAGTACCCACCCAGGAAGCCTGGACTACCCACCTCTCACCACGACAGTACCCACCCACGAAGCCTGGACGACCCACCTCTCACCACGACAGTACCCACCCAGGGAGCCTGGACGACCCACCTCTCACCACGACAGTACCCACCCAGGGAGCCTGGACGACCCACCTCTCACCACGACAGTACTCACCCAGGGAGCCTGGACGACCCACCTCTCATCACGACAGTACCCACCCAGGGAGCCTGGACGACCCACCTCTCACCACGACAGTACCCACCCAGGGAGCCTGGACGACCCACCTCTCACCACGACAGTACCCACCCAGGGAGCCTGGACGACCCACCTCTCACGACGACAGTATCCACCCAGGGAGCCTAGATGACCCCACCTCTCACCACGACAATACCCACCCAGGGAGCCTGGATGACCCACCTCTCACCACGAGAGTACCCACCCAGGGAGCCTGGATGACCCCACCTCTCACCACGACAGTACCCACCCAGGGAGCCTGGATGACCCCACCTCTCGCCACGACAGTACCCACCCAGGGAGCCTGGATGACCCACCTCTCACCACGACAGTACCCACCCAGGGAGCCTAGATGACCCCACCTCTCACCACGACAGTACCCACCCAGGGAGCCTAGATGACCCCACCTCTCACCACGACAGTACCCACCCAGGGAGCCTGGATGACCCACCTCTCACCACGACAGTACCCACCCAGGGAGCCTAGATGACCCCACCTCTCACCACGACAGTACCCACCCAGGGAGCCTAGATGACCCCACCTCTCACCACGATCAGCAAAATATTGCCCAACTTCTAGTTTTCGATGACTGATATTTGGTACAACACAATACATTACTGTCAGTAACATTCATTTAGTCATTAATTAAGCAGTAACCGTGGTAGATGCGTCGAGAGCAAATTGTTGGAAGGTGGGAAAGTGAGGAGCAAGAGAGATGAGTATTATAGTTAGCAGAAAGGTAGACATGAGAAGTGAGTTTAGATGACAGGTTGGGTGGAAGATGTCCCTGGCATTGAGAGAAGGAATAGCTCATGCAGTGCGAAGGAAGTATGCATAAGAATCTTGAGATATATGAAGATTTGTCCCATAGAAAGTCAGCCAGTTAGGATTTAATTAGTTATTGTAGGTTCAGGCTATGTTAAAAATCTTACATTACCTGAAAATTTAGAATGAACTGAAATTAGAAACTTAAAACAGATTAGATTGTCATTTAATAACCATAAATTGAAGTAAGATTTTAAAATAAATATTACATTCAAGCAATTTATAACGTTTCTTGTTATATTTAAGTTTAATTTCATTAATGATCACCTGGGACCTACGGAAAGGCTGGGAGTCTCTGTTGGTCTTTCGTGCTGAGTCTTGTCCTACATGTCAATCTTAAGTCTGTCTATAATTAGCATATAGGTCATATGTCATAATTTGTAAGTACAGATTGTGAAAACGCGTTTGTTGATTGGTCTTAAAAATTTCAGTATTAAATTTAGGCTGTTGGACAGTGATTATTGAAGAATTAACAGTCAACATATTAGTATCTACTAATAGACCACATTAACATTTTAAGAATATAGAGTTGTAATATTTAAGAGAAATTCTGCAGCAGGTAATAGGTTGGTATAAAGGAACCACCCAGGGAGGTACTACCGTCCTGCCAAAGAACTGTGAAACTGAAACCTGTAATTGTTTTGCACAATGCTAAGAATCATACTGAATGCAAGTGTTAGTCTTATCTGGATTTAATACCTCATTTCCCCAGTTATGTATTTAATAGTATAGGCAGAACTATCTGAGGCGATATTTACAACAGTCGCTGGATTATATTTACAAGTCTGCGGGAGAGTATTCGTGGAGGATATATATCGATGGAAAAAATGATCTACTAGGTGTGACTGATATTCTTAAAGCACCCTGAGTGCCTCTACAAGGCGTCAGCACAAAGTGTTACCCGTGTAGATGACTTACCGAAGTTGGCGATGTGGAAGAGGGTGTGGAGGATTGAGAGGAAGAAGACTGTCCAGCCGGCCATCTTGTGGAAGTGGACGTGCTGGTCACAAGGAAGAAGACGGCCCAGCGAGGAGTTTCTGAGTCTGGTCACTCCCCGACGTAGAATCAGCAGCAGCAGCAGCGCACAGTCCAGGTTGAGACACTGACCTGTAGACGGAGTATACACACACGTGTATATACTTTCTGACTATAAATAAAATGCTCGTTCTCTCGTAACCACTAAATAAAATGTACAATTGCGTTTTTAAACGTAATACTTGTCGAGGGAAACATGTATTATGGGAAAGAAAATATATTGCGATTATCATAGTTATTTAGATATTTTTGAAATTTCACAACAAATCTATAAAAATATATATTAAAATGCATCACAAGTACATATGCAAATTTCATAAACAAATAGAAAAATTGAAATGTAGATATATAAAATTGTCAGAATACGAAGAGAACAGTTATCAAATAGAGAAAAACATTAAGAGTACAAGAAATTACAGCAAAGGGAATCACAGGTCTCCAATATAGAATTTCAGAAGATACACACAGGTATTACATACCAAGGTGTTGGGGATGTGGTAAGATCCAGTTTGGAGATTTTTACCAGTGATTTTCCTGTGATAGGTTTGGGGAGTTTCACTATTGATCTACCTGTGATATGGGGGTTACGTGTGAAATTCATCCAGTGAAAAACAAAAGCACTAAAGGTACGCAACTGTGTTAACATACGTCACCTATGAGTACAAGCAAATATCAGAAATAGTACATTGCTATAACGAAAGTAGATGTGGTAAAAATAGACTAGCTATTGGTTGGATTTCGGCTATTAATTAAAGTTTGAACTCTACAGTATTAAAGTTGGTTTTATAGCAGAATGTTTTGTTCTGCAGTTGATATAAACTTAACCTAACGAAACCCACCCAGCTCAATCCAAAATAACCTAACATACCCTTACCTAAGCCCGTGCATAACTATTCTATTGTCACCAATAACTCGAAATAACAATTTGAACGAGAAATATTTATTCCGAGGGGTACATAGGTTATGTATTTTGTAAAATGAAAACTGATGCCCGAGTCCGCCTAGTAGTGGTCGTAAACCTTAACTGTAGAGGTTTTCAAAAATAAGTTGGATCATTACTTCAATCAAGTGCCAGATCAACCTGGCTGTGATGACTGTGGGCTAGAACTCCGCTTTAAAAAAATGAGACTGGTCCCAGGTATAACTAAACCAGTTATAGGTAAATCGCAGGTAAAAACCCTCGACACTAGTTAAATGTAAGTCACAGGTGAAAAGCCTCGAAACCTGTCACAGGTATAACTCCCGAAACCGATCAAAGGCATGCCACTAAATGCGAAACTGAAGTGTGTTAAACGTTTCGCACTCTTACAGAATGGCTGGGATTTCCCTTGAATTATGAAGGTGCAAGTGTTTAGATAGTGTAGGGTGGGAGTGGGTGTGTGACCTGCCATGGGTGGGTAGTGCACTTGCTAGCATCGGAAGGTGGACGGACATCCTTTTGGTCTTGTACTTGATAATCATCAATACAGAAGTTATCTGACGATATGGCTATAATCATATCGTCAGATATGATTGATTATCAAGTACAGGCCCAGATAATCATCTCGTCAGATAACCTCTGCATTGCACTATAATCAAACTACCGTTCAACCTTATAAAACTTGTTGATTACAATTTACTTGATTTGTAATGATTAATCTTGTAACTCGAATCCTGACTATTGTTTTTCCAAACATCCCGTCAATACCTTATACAACACCCCTTATACAACACTTAGTATCACGTAGTCTTAGTCTGCCCGAAATGCTGTACAAACTATGGGCTTTCAAACTGTCTTTGAAATAAAAATCACTCATTAATATTAAGTAGTACAATGGTTATTGTCCTTGGGGACGATAAAGTGTTTAACGCCTTTCCTTGCTGAGGAGAGATGTAGCCACAGAAATGAGCAGGATATGCGGAGATATTAAAATAAATGCATGGAAGAAAGTCGAGTTGTAAACGCAAAAATGCGCGAGAAGCATACTGTAAATATTTAGATTAATTGTAGTGATGTAGAAACGTGAAGGTAAACAAACTCGAAATACATAGAGGGGAAAGTTGTTACCTAGATGACATCCAAGCATACAGAGTTACACAATAAACATACTTGCGATAGCCGAATTTACCACATTAAAACTTTTACTGTCGTGGCCCAGTAAATCTCAGCGCAGAGTAAATATAGAGCATTAATCATCTGATCATGTTTTTATTTCTTATATCACCTGACTGAAACCACAACAAATAATTAAAATAAGCAAATGACGTAATAACGGAATATAGCCACGAAGTCAGTATTCATGTATATATAAGACTTATTTACGAATTTCGTGTGTGGGCAATGAGCAAGTGTTTCCCGTGATTAACCTTGTTTAGGATGCATCAAATGTAATTAACCTGGTATGGTTAAAAAAAAGATTTAGGACACTGGCAGCTGACTCCACTACCTGGCTGACTGCCTTGATAAAAATTTGGAAAATTTCAAATTCTTTTTAATTTTTACGCAGTGATGAGTAATCCAGACGGGTTTAGTGTTTTTAATAATAAGGCTAATAATAATAATGCTAATAATATTCCCTTTGGTTCTCTGGGCTCCTAGTGATGCAAGATCTATCGTAGCCTATCATCCTATCGTAGTATAAATTCTCGTTGTTCCTGCTCGTCAGGGCGCTGACGACTACACAAACATTAACGTTTTAGCTGTCTTCAGGGAGATTACATTTACAGTGTTCAGTAGTGCTGGCCATCATGGCCCTATCGTGACCCTATCATCGTCGTGACCCCTGTCATCGTCCGGAATAAATATAAGCTATGAGAAGCATTCATCTTGGCAAGACATTATTTTAAAGCTCTCACGTTAAGAACTCACATCGCAGGAGCTCCCTTTATAAAAGGAGTGGAGAAGGGGGCTGGAAAGGGAGGTCTTGATGCTGGTGAAGGGCCCTTGATCCAAATAACTGGAGTTACCCTCCTCGGATCAAAACCCGATGAGATGGGTATGACCCATCCCGGCTTAGCGCATCTTAATGGCTGTATCATAGAATATGAGTCAGCAGTGTCAAGCTACGTGTCGTCACTGGTGTCAGGTGGGAAGGTGACAGTGGGTGACGTTATCTTATGCGAGACATGAGGTCTTGGGCCACGCTTACCATGATTGGCACCTTTGAGGAGTCAGCTCATGGATTATGTTCGGCGTGTTGTTCTTTTATTACGAGGTGTTCAAGTGACCGAGTCTGTCGGTTACCTGAGTATTGCACAAGGCCGTCGGTCGTGGTTGTCTGTGGTTGGTGGCTGTGTCTGTCTGTGGTTGGTGGCTGTGTCTGTCTGTGGTTGGTGGCTGTGTCTGTCTGTGGTTGGTGGCTGTGTCTGTCTGTGGTTGGTGGCTGTGTCTGTCTGTGGTTGGTGGCTGTGTCTGTCTGTGATTGGTGGCTGTGTCCGCCTGTGGTTGGTGGCTGTGTCTGTCTTTGGTTGGCGGATATCTGAAACAAGTGACTGTCTAACTGACGCTGATGGAGATGTCTGTGGCAGGTGAACGTCTGTGGCAACCAACCGCCCGTCACTGAAGTATCATTGCAAAACTAACAAATTGCAATATTGGTTTCCAATGTGGTGCGTGAAGGCGTCCTTGAGCAAGTATTTTTCACACATTCGTCCCATGGGAAAAAACGTCGACTGACTCTTAGCACCCTCTCTTACTCCACTTTTTCCCTGTCTTCGAGCCTGGACATTGATTATTGTGAATTATTATGCGAGTAAATTACCTGTACGAGGTTTACAGGGTATTACCCGAATTATTTCCTGCGAGTAATTTGGATAAGTGGTACTTAAGTCATAGTAGGTCCCCGAACTGTAACTCCCTCGATGCTCACTTTTTCACCACTCACAAAAAGTTAGACCTGGCATTGAATTAATAATTACAATATTAAAACCAGCTACTCTGGTAAATTAAAGTTGTGGACTGTATATGATTAAGCTTGCTGGTTACTCAAAAAAATTCGTATTCTCAATTAATTACTGTAGATGGATCACACCACAACACCTGCCTAACACCTAGATCCTACACTGGCCAGCTAGAAATCTAAATGCAAGGACTAATGGCGCACTTCCCTGTAAGTGATGTTCGTATCCCTTATCTTCCGCCATCCACACGTAATTCTTGAGGTCCCGCAAATTTCCTGTCCCATTTATTCAGCAGGGGACATTAATACTGGTTCCTAATTACAAATTCAGGCTGAAAAACCCCAGTTTGGTTAGAAAGACGCCGGATTATTAGCTGAATTTTCTGTGACAACCAGTGTTCACAAATTGCAAATGGCATCTTCTATTTTTTCTGTCCTTGTTACCGAATTGTAAGAGTTTTCCAATTTCTAAATTACGGATTGAGGCCGATGTACAACAAATGACCTTCGAGAACGCCTGATTACATTGCACAATTCAGATCAGTGTTCACACATTAAATTCATTATGGCATCTCCCTCCTTCCTCAAAACTTCTCAAAAGGTCCAAATAGCATCACATTTTAATGCATAATTATATTATTCATTTATATGTTCTGCATTTAGGAAATTATGTAAAAAAAATTCCACATTATATAAAGCTAAACAAAAAGAGAAAAATAAAGTATATGAAGTGTTAAGGAATAAGTGAATTACAAAGCACCCTTAGACGGAAACTGGCGAGATTAAGGATAAATTTAATATGTAGATTGTAGAGAAATATCGAAATGTGCTGCAAAACTACATTACTTTTGATCTAGTAATCGTCTCAAACCAAGCTAAGAAATCTATGTACCGAGAAGTTTGGAAGGAAACCCTTCTCTCGCTAAGATGTTTGTTTTTTGCATCCCTATAGCCGCTTTAACTGATAAAAAAAAATCATAGGACCGAAAACAAGTGTACTTCAGTAGGCCCACTGCTCCATACTAGACAAGTCAACTCATTCCTAATCATTTCCACTCGTGTATCTGTCCAACCTACCTTAAAGCTTTTACAAAAAATAAAAAAAAAATGTGGCCTTCTAGTATAATTATAAGGCTGTTTACTGAGAGTGTACTGAATGCAAATGATATAGATAAGGACCACTATGTCAGGACCAACACTGGTCACCAAAGAGCAGGTTGGTAAGGCGAATTGCAAGTCGATGGATTGGTGAATCCTCCTATTTACCCGACCTTCAAACACCAAACCCACTGCCCCTGACCCATTCGAGACTACTCCCGGAAGGCCAGGTTCCTCTTATTCTCTGGCAGCTGACCAGAGGATCGGAGAATAAAGACTAAAACATGAGGAATTAGTGTTATGTAGAGGAAGGTGAGAGGTATGGAGTTTCATTATATAGGTGAGTGGGAAACAGATTTCTTTCAAGCAGGCATTACACAAGCTTCAGCCCCTTTAACTAGTACTTACCACAAGCCCTGGCGCCCATCTCCAGCAGGTTTGTATTCCTGTACTGATAGGCCCTCGTCAGGAAGACCCCGGCGTTGACCCCGACGAAGAGGAAGGTGAAGGTGAGAGCTGGAGCATTGTTCCTGGCCCAGATGAGCCGCCGGCGAATGCTGCTGCCCACACTTACTTTTTCCTTCTCCTGCCGCTCCTCGTCCAGCACCACATCCAGGAAACGTATCCTGCCAGAGACAAAAGTGACTATTGTAAAAACAACTCTTACACTACTGAAAATAATGTGTGCTTAGTATATGTCACATGCCCCATCTAAATACTGTTCTTAGTTTAAACTGATTTACATCCTGAAGGCAATTTTCTCCTGTAATATTCTCTACTAGAGACTATTAAATTTAGTATCTGAGGAACAGACAATTGCATTCTAACATTAAACGTTTCCACACAGCAACAGGGCTAGTTAAAACTATAAACTGTTATGGAGTTAAAAGTCCTTACTGTTAGAGATCAAACCTATCAAAACGGGTATTGGAATCAAGAGTAAAATTCATAGTCTTCATTGCTTATTATTGTCTAAGTCGTAAATATAGATTAAAATTAGAGTTAAGACGAACATCGGCCGTGTCCCACTGAGACAGGGTGACCATAAAAAGAAACACTTTCACCATCATTCACACAATCACTGTCTTTGGAAAGGCGCCCAGATACGACAGTTTAGATGTCACTCTAAACAGCCAATATCCCAAACCCCTCCTTTAAAGTGCAGACATTGTACTTCCCGCCTCCCTAAATCCCTTCACTAAATGTTACCCTGCCCACACTCCAACAGTTCGTCAGATTCCAAGAACTATTAGTCTCCATTCACTCCTAACACGCTCACACATGACTGCTGCATGTCCAAGCCTCTTGCACACAAACCATTATGTATGTCGTGTCGAACAGGTAAAACTTGCGATTTTGGCTTAAATAGCAATGCTCATCTTGCCGAATAAGGCAAGCGAAAATTTGTGCATGTAATAATTTCGCAAAAAGTCATTCTGAACTTAACGAAAAAAATATATTTAATTGTGTTTGTTTATTATTAAATTATTGTAAACTTATCTAAAATAAATTTAGTTGGATTAGGATAAATTAAATTGCGCTTCTTATAATAAGGTTAGGTAAGTTTCCTAGGGTACTTTCGGTACAAAATTAATTTTTACATTAACTTATATGAAAACATACATCTTTAAACGCACAAGAGAAAATTTTTAGAAAGGAGTTAATTTTAAACGAGTTCTTGCTAAGTGACCAATTTTACCTATTCGGCACGATATATATATATATATATATATATATATATATATATATATATATATATATATATATATATATATATATATATATATATATATATATATATATATATGCGCGCGCGCACACAGAATGTTAAATGAGCCCTCCATCGTAATTATTAATGACTAATTTTAACCTGTTTTTACATCACGTTGTCATTGTTTATTATATGATCATTGCCTATGAATATAAGAGAGAGAGAACGCTAATTAGCTGCTAGCTTTTAATGTCAGGCAAGATGTCGACAACACAAATAAATCTATAAAATATCACTTACCAACCATCTTGATTACATTAACATCTAAAAGATGTCAAGGCAACATTGAAATCGACGTAAATAATACCCTTACGTAAATTCCAGGTGTCCGAAATAATGTGACACGTGAGAGTCTGTAAAAAATCCTCGACCTGTCCGCCTTGATAGCCGAGTTTAATATACCTTCCGTCACCTGGAGGTCTAATTACCAAGGTAATACTCGTACCCCTTCCCTCCCCACAGGCAGTTCTTTCCTCAAGAGCACCTCCCCAGCACGAGGAAGTGCTGCTGCTCCTACCCTGTGCCTGGTGACCTCTAGACCTCGGAAAGGCTATTGAAATGCATCAGCGATACTTAGGAACCCAGGAAGCATGGTGACGTAGGTCACCTGGGTGGCTGGTTTGTTTAATGGAGAGATTCTTTAAGTTCCCTCCCCCCCTATCTCTCTCTCTTTTTCCTTAAGATCGTTTCTCTTCCTCTTGCCTTGACCCTTCGTCTCTCTCTCTCTCTCTCTCTCTCTCTCCTTCACAAACATTTTTTCCCTCGTGCACCCTCTTCATCTCTCACTCTTGTCACCCTCTTCCTTTTTTCTTTTAGTCTTCTCCATCTCTCTCGCCCTTCCCCTTTTTCACTGGTCAAGGCAAAAACACATGACTATTGTCACATTCCTCTTTCCATTACACACACACACACACACACACACACACACACACACACACACACACACACACACACACACACACACACACACACACACACACACACACAAATTAGCGAGACAGGTGGATAATGGAATTCAACCCTAGCAAATGCAAGTTTATGAAAACTGAGAAAGATGACAGAAGACAAACTAAATTACAGAGTCGGGGGGACAGAGGTATAAACGGCACTCATGAAGAAAAGAGCGGAGGGTGCACACAATACTTAGCATATCAGTCCAGAGTCGCACATCAACCACGCATAGTGGACGGAGACTCGATACACAGCTTTATGAACAGGTATGATGAAGCCTATGAGGCTACCAGGGGACCAACGCGGTCACAGCTAGCTAAGAAGAAGGTCCAGGAGCTGAGGATCGACCCCGCAATCACAAATAGGTAACTATACACGCATGCGAGTACATACGAGTAGCATCTGACCTTTCAAGGTGTTAGAGGTCAGACTGGCTGCCTCCTCAGGCTCAGTCAGTATTGATCAGTTAATTAACATTCGATCTCAAGATCGAATGTTAATTAACTGAAGGGTAAACCAAGGGCAAACCTCTTCATTATCTTTGCTTCATTTAATGTCTAAATTATGTGCTTCAACACTAATCATCTGTATGCCACCTAGATATCCCTAGACGCCTGCAAACACAACCAGGTAAGCTAACACAGACTCGGGGGACAACGCTAGTTTTGTCACATCATTAAACTGTTTTAACTGAAGCAGCTTCCTCTAGTATAAGTAACAAGTATAGCCATGTAGAATCTATTTCTCACAACATTTCATTGTCAGAGGAATAAGGAAGGCGAGTAAGGGAGATGGAGAGTGAGGGAGGGGGGTGAGTGAGATGAAAATGGAAATGGCGAGGGAGGCAACAAAGGAAGGTGCAAGAGGGCGTGGAAAAGATATGCAGTGGTAGGTGAGATGTAGGTTAGTATACGCGGGGTTACGATAAGAAACTGAAAGCTAGAAAATGATACAAGACAGAGCTAAAATGTGGCCGAACTTGGCGTGAGGCTGCGTAAGAAGATGACTTGAGTATAATTTAAGAAGCAAGATGACTTATGGATAGCACTTATGGATAATGACAGAGAAGTATATGAGGAACAAAACATATAGGGATGGCTTTATAGCAGACATGTTGACAGTTTAGCAGCAACTAGAACACATATATCTACACAAATAATAAGAGGAGGAACAAGATTCCCATGCTTTCCTATATTCACTTTGTTTCTTTCCAGTCATAATTACCGTCTTCTTCATCACTCAGGAAACAGTTATGTCATATTTTACCCGGTATATTCCAAAGACTTATTCCACTCTCATCCTTTTTCTCTTTAAACAAAAGAATTGCTTATGCATTCTTTCTGGCAATCCTTAGGTACCTTCCCTTCTTTCATATACATATTGATCAAATACACTACTATTCTCACCTGCTCTCAGCATCTCAGCCTTTGTGTGACGAATGGTTTTGAAAACCGACAAGTTGAAGAATTGAGACACTTATGCAACACATGGGAATCTTTATTGAAGAAACGTTTCGCCACACAGTGGCTTCATCAGTCCAATACAAAGTAGAAGTGGATAAGGAGAGTAGAAGTTTGAGGTAATCAGTCCCTCAACCTGGAATCAATATGGAATTGATGGACTGAACACATCGATTCCAGGTTGAGGGACTGATTACCTCAAACTTCTACTCTCCTTATCCACTTCTACTTTGTATTGGACTGATGAAGCCACTGTGTGGCGAAACGTTTCTTCAATAAAGATTCCCATGTGTTGCATAAGTGTCTCAATTCTTCATCTCAGCCTTTACATTAACCTGCCTGTTGCTTCATCCATCTCCACACAACCTGTTCTGTGTGCATTACGAATGACGTCACCTGTCATTCTCTCAGTGATCTGTCGTGATACTCTGCGACAACCAAAATTTCGAAATAGCCAAACCAAAAAAATTACTAATATATATTATATAATCCTTTGATTTTTGTTATAAACAGTATAACAAAAGCAAGTGTTAAATGTGTCGATGTAATATCAAGTATCGATGTTTATAATGTTTTACGAAGCAATCATTGCACATTTTACACCCTGCTGAACAAGGGAAACTGGCCCTGCTCTTCTAAAAACCAACAAGTCAACTGGACTTCGATTGTGTGAAAAATTGCTTGAATCAGTAATTGTGAACGCAGCTACAGCTTTAATAGCTGTAATTTGGTTAATGGACTTCGAGATTTATTCAGGAGGTGGGAGACAGGTTGCAAGAAACAGGTGATAGGAACCACAGGGTATGAACCAGGTGACAAGCAACAGGTGGTGAGAACCAGGAGGCAGCTAACAGCAGCAAGGAATCAGTGTTTGGAATCAGGTGCGAGGAATCAATAGTGGGAATCAGGTGGAACGGAAAAATAGAAAAAAAAAACAGGTTGCGGCTGTACTCAGGTGACAGATCGTAAGTGTCCTTGAACTGGTCAGAACCTGTGTGTGTCGTGAAACCGGTTTGAAGAAAAAACAGTGTCGTTGTGGGCATGTTGATGCTGTTTAAGTTTTTATTGCGTCTTTTAGTGTGTTATGGTTGATTTTTGGTTGTTAGTGGTAGTGTTTTATATTTGTGTTGGTGAAGGTTTTGTGTGGTTGTGGTGACGCAGATTTTGCTTTTATGTTCTTGTTGCAGTTAAATAGTCTATTGTTGACCTGTTGAACTTACCTTTAAAAGTATTTGCATTATCACCACAGATTCTATTATTACCTCTTACCCACACCCATACCATCCCAACCATCGATACCGTCACCATCACTAGAGGCAACACCATCACCATCACGAGCTGTGGTGACGGTGGATGGATTAGTTTAGGTTAGACTGGGTTAGGTTAAGTTAGGTTGGTTTATATTAGAAAAACTTTAGGTTAGGTTAGGTAACATTAGGAAAGGTTGGGTTATGTTAGCTTTGATTAGGTTAGGTTGTTATTGCGAACACAGGTAATAGTCTGGTGGGACTGTTGCACCTGATCGTCAGCAAATCGACAAACTCAACTAGGTGGCGCAGGGAAAAGGCAAACCAGCAGGAACAAAAGTCTTAAATGTGTATTCCTTCACCACAATATATACACTATGTAAAGAGTAAATGACAATTGGTATTGTACGAGCAAGAGCCAATGTGAGAAGTGTCTTCGTCCAGAGGTGTTAACCTGTCTATCATGTTCCATGCGTTGAAGAAGTCACTTTGCAGAATTCGCCGGCTTTCACGTGATTGGTTGTTGAACTACCAATTAGCATAGCAGTGGGGGGGGCCCCCCCAAGAAGTGTTACACTCCTAATTGCTAGTTAACTGGTCTAGAGGGCATGCCGCAATGGGTGCGTGACATACGTCGAATAAAACTTCTTCTTCTTAAATATTCGCCGGTATTCTCCCGGCCCGGGCCTTTTCCAAGTGGTGGCCCGGCCTTGGCTCCCTCTTTAGGGAGTGTCTGAGACCTAAGTCTCCCATGGGAGGAGGCAGAAGTACCTCCTCATCTTTGGGACCAACTGTCCCCAGGCCTAGCCACAAGCTAGGCCTCTCTGGTCTGCCATCCCCGCCACAAGGGGGCTAATGGGAATGACAGTCTTATGAGCTAAAGGCTCGGACTCAGGCACCTACCCTACCCTAGAAGGGTTAGGCATGGTGTCGATCGTCGAATAAAACGTAACATACACTGTGTCACGGTTGGGTTAGGTTATGTTTTGTTTTTAAAACAGTACCACGCTGTCTGTGGTTAAGAGGACCATCTAATTTCTCACATACAATCTGTATAAAATTTCTGGTTTTTACGTGATTTAAGTTAGGTTAAACTGTCGTCTATCAACGAAGATTAATAAATTATAATATACCATAACGGTAATAAATGAGAGATTAAAAATAAAGATAAAACTTCTGACGTGGGAACAAGAAACTGAGGTTCACCGAAAGCACTAAAAACCTCAGTTAGATAATCACTGTTTAAGACTCGTTAAATGGTCTCTAAGTTCTCTCAGCAACAGTGAAATTCTGTGATTGAGAAAATGGGCTGCTCATGTGCAGCTCACCCAGTGTTCTACCCAAGTGCTGGCCACCCCCACTAACACCTGCCCAGTATGGGCCAGTAGGCCTACTGCAGTGTTCCTCCTTCCTTATGTTCTAACCATCCTGGTTAACAATGTCATCTGCTTCGTTCTCTGCGCTGCAAAGATAATATTCACGCATCTTTACTAGTGTTCTCTCTTGCTTTGCAATTTTACTATTTCTCAAGTCCTCTTATGTCTACAAATTAGTGACCTTCCTGGAGTTTAAGACGAATAAGGATGACAGACCCAAAAATCCACCCGAGTAGATTCTCTCTCTTCACAGTCTCGTAAGTTAGTTTGGGTACAGTTGTGACCAGGTGTGGAAGTGTGAATTGCTCATTACTGTATGATTTATTCATGATTGTAGCCATGTATAAACGTAAGTAACCATTCTTACAGGATTCATTACCTTTGTAACTTGTGCGTTCATTACCTTTGTACTTAGTTCAGCTATCAAAACTTTGGGGGCCCAGTCCCTGGATCCATTACGTACCTCTGTAATCTGTAAATACCTTTGTAATTTGTCATAAGAACATAAGAACGAAGGAACACTGCAGAAGGCCTACTGGCCCATGCGAGGCAGGTCCAAGTCACCTACCGGCTTAAGCCAATGCACCCAACCTAGTCAGGTCAGGTCACATTGACTTAAGGGAGGAACACGGCAACCGACCTGGTAGCACAAGCTATTAGGTCCAACTCACACCCACCCACATCCACTCATGTATTTATCCAACCTATTTTTAAAGCTACACAACGTTCTGGCCTCTATAACTGTACTCGGGAGTTTGTTCCACTCATCCACAACTCTATTACCAAACCAGTACTTTCCTATATCCTTCCTGAATCTGAATTTTTCCAACTTAAAACCATTGCTGCGAGTCCTGTCTAGGCTAGATATTTTCAGCACACTATTTACATCCCCTTGATTGTGACCAGACCTACCTGGAGTTCATTACCTTTGTAAATTGTGAGCTCATTACCTTTGTAAATTGTGAGTTCATTACCTCTAACTTGCTCAGCTATCAAAACTTTGGAGTCCAGTCCCTGGACCCATTATGTACCTCTGTACTTGTCGACCAACACTGGAGGTGGAATGGCACGCGAGTGCCCACCAGGCGGAGTAAATCATAAAGGAAGAGTCAATAAAGGTACCTGTGGCATCTTTGTACATGACCTTTACTTCGATAAGGGTTCTCTTTTGGGTTGTTGATACCCTGTCAGGTGCTCATGACATCTGACATTGAACGAAGACAAATGGGAAAGGAAGGAAGGATGCCGGCGAGGGGTGAAGGGCAGGTGATGGGTCTTTCCCACGAAAGGGGAGAGGAAAGGGAGGGGAGGGGTGGGGGAGGGTAGGGGTTGCGTAACAAGGTCAGCTAGCACGGTGAGGCAGCCAGCTGGCTGGCTAGCAGCCAGTTCATTCTGGCTACTCCCGTTTGTTCCATCGAGAGGAACACTTGCAGCAAAAGTTTGTCCCACTTTCTACAATATTTGCCTGTTCTTTTTACTATAGTCTTGTTATTGTAATTATATATATTTCTGCAACTTTGCAAGCATCTGTTGTGATTACAATACGAAAGACCTAGAGCAATTATTCAGCTCCCGTGTTTATGCGCAATATATATATATATATATATATATATATATATATATATATATATATATATATATATATATATATATATATATATATATATATATATAGTGTGTGTGTCGAATATATAAAATATTTTAGTTAACAAGAACTCATTTAAAATTAAGTCCTAAATTTTTCTCTCATTCGTTTAAAGATATATTTTTTCATACATGTTAATGTAAAAATTAATTACTTTTGTACTAAAAGAACCTTAGAAAACTTACTTCTTATTACAAAAAGTGCAATTTCAGTTAGCCTAATCCAACTAAATATATTTTAGGTAAGTTTACAATAATTAAATAATAAACACTGAAATTACTTTTTCGTTTGGATGTAACAAAATAATCTAAAATTACTTTACAAATAATAATTAAACCGTAAATCAGAAACATTATACAATATATTAATATAAGAATACTACTCACATAACTTCATAATTAACACAAAAAATATATTAACCGAGAAAAACTGAATACGAAACTTTATTAATTTTTTTAATTGTTAAAATAAATATAAAATAATGTTATGTAAAATTCTTAACAAATACAAATTAAATCGATTTTTTTTATTAAGCAAACATACAAAACTTTTGTAAAATTTTATTGATATAAATTGTTACCAAAAAAAGAAATAAATTGATTTCTCCTAATTATTAAACCTTGACCTCAAGTACTATATATAAAACTCATTTAAAATTAAGTCCTTTCTAAAATTTTCTCTTATACGTTTAAAGATATATTTTTTTCATTAATGTTAATGTAAAAAAATTTAGTTTTGCACCAAAAGAATCTTAGAAAACTTACCTAACCTTATTATAACAAGCGCAATTTAATTTAACCTAATACAACTGAATGTATTTTATACAAGTTTACAATAATTTAATAATAAACAAACACAGTGAAATATATTTTTATCGTTAGGTTCAGAATGATTTTTGCGATTTTTTATTGGTTTGTTAAAGGATAATGCCACGGAGTTATTTCAATACATATTTGTAATGTATATCCAGGTTTGTCTTACTACATATCACAGTACATATGGCGTGTATGTCAGTGTTAGTTGCACTTGTGTCCTTTTACCTAACATTGTCGGTAATACTACCAAAATTATTACACTGCCTTATGGTATTTTCTTCCCATCGGGGTTCTAACCTCAGTGGCTTGTTGCATACTGGTCGTGCCTTCGACTCAAAATCGAAGCCTCTGGGATCGATTCTGGGGCGGATGGACACTTATGGGCAACTCTCCTTGCACCTGTTTTCCTTGTTCTCCTAACAGTAAATAGGTACCCGGGTGTTAACTCAGTGTTGTGGGTAGCATCCTGGGGGATGGGGTACGCTAAAGTGAACGGTGTAAATAACTGCTTATGTAAAACGCTGTAAGAATGCAAGCCTAAAACTGCGGTCTCATTTATTGTTGCAACTACACTACCTGGGCGGAGCTCCCCTCCCCGCGTTGCAATGATAAAACAATGTCAAAGATTCATATGAAAAAACTATCAAGGTTGTGATGACATTGATAGCTGCACACTTGATCAAGCTCCCGGGCCGCGGCTCGCCAACAGTTTTGAAAGCGAAGGTTAAGAGATGAAAGTCAATGGAAACGTTGGAACTGCCGGAGTTGAGGTTAGGGTTGAGTGGGGGGGGGGGAGATAATGATACATAAACAATAATCACCTGATTGGGTTCACCACCTTGAGATGGCATATATGGTAACCTCATCACTCAGAAGTCAATTGCTGGTTCGTGCACACCATTAATTGTGACCAGAGTGTTGATGGAAGAACTGTCTTCTTGAAACAGCTATATGCTACATAATGATGTCATTGACCTTGTGAAGACTCCTTTAGTTTCTAAACAGTACAACATGTCTCTGCCGAGGGAGAGCGGCAGGCGACTTAATTAACTGGAATTTTCACAATTTAAGCACAGATAACCATAAACATAATCGTGAGGTATGTTAAGATCTCACAGTAACGGTGGAAAATTAAATGATAGTTGTGGATACGTTGCGCCAACCAGCGGGGTTCGTCAGTCCACTGTAGAGAATAAACGGTGGGAGACGAAGAGGTAATGTGAGGTGATCAATCCCTTAGCTCTGATAGGTGTTCCACAACACAGATACCCATGTGTTGCCTAGGTGTCTTATTCATTTACTTGTCTGTTTTACACACAAATAATACAATAATAAAAGCAAGTGATACATCCTTGCTGACGCCTCTCGAAAACCTACCCTTTGTTTTTCCAAAAGGTCTTAAAAATCTACCTCAGCATTTTTCAGGCCTTGAAAAATAAAAGCCTCATAAACCTGTCCAAATGGTTTTGAGACTTTCATGAAAAGATCTCGAAAACCTTTCCTGACATTTCTAGTCCATTTGGAAAACACAGTCTCAAAAATTTATCCCAACATTTTCGACACCATGGGGAAAAGAATGACCTCGAAAATCTACCCCAACATTTTTATATATATTTTGCTGCAGGACGAATTCTTAACTCCTCTTCACTATTCCATCTTCGTGCACTGAGGTAGAGGGGACCGGAGTTATTCAATATGGGGAGACCAGTCTCTTATTACGGTCGGTGCGCAAGCCATCTAGTGTCGCATGTAAGACACATGCAGTTTAATACATTTACCTCATGAGGCAACGTTTTGCCACGAGTGGCTTCTTCAGTTCACTAATCAATCAATCAATCAAGTTTATTCTCTATAAGGATTACAATGAGGGGTTTACAGATTTTGGTTATTGTGTGGTTTACAAGTAATAAAATACTAATTTGTACATTTCTTGAGTTGGATACGCAACATCTTTCATCAGAATGTCACTGTCACAGCCTAAAAGTGTTTCGAACTGTCCTTTAGAAGAAATGTATTGGGTTTAAAGCTTGAAGCCTGGCAGGTGGTGGTGGTTGGGTTTATGGGGATTGGGGTGGTGGTGGTGGTAGGATTTACGAGGGCAGGGGATGGGGGTAAGGTTAAGGGGGCAGGAGTTGGGGGTAAGGTATAAGAGGGGATGTGGGTGGCAGTGACCCAGGGACAAGGTCGCACAAGGAACGGGGTCCCTCAAGGTAGCAATCTCAAACTGGTTACTGCAACACTAATTTTTCTTACACAGAGGGCGGTAACCCCTCTGGGGACAAACACCCACTCACCCACCCACCCACACACCGTCCACCAGCAAACGAGCTCAGTGGCTGCATGATGGAAGCTCATGGTGAGCTCAGTGGCTGCATGGTGGAAGCTCATGGTGAGCTCAGTGGCTGCATGGTGGAAGCTCATGGTTGAGCTCAGTGGCTGCATGGTGGAAGCTCATGGTTGAGCTTAGTGGCTTCATGGTGGAAGCTCATGGTGAGCTTAGTGGCTTCATGGTGGAAGCTCATGGTGAGCTCAGTGGCTGCATAGTGGAAAGGGGTAGAAAGGCGTAGAATTAGGGGGGATATGATTGAGGTGTATAAGTGGAAGACAGGAATAAATAAAGGGGATGTAAATAACGTGCTGAAAATATCTAGCCTAGACAGGACTCGTAGCAGTGGTTTTAAGTTGGAAAAATTCAGATTCAGGAAGGATATAGGGAAGTACTGGTTTGGTAATAGAGTTGTGGATGAGTGGAACAAACTCCCAAGTACAGTTATTGATTGTGCGGGTTGTTTGTGCATCGTTCCAGTCACGGCATTGTGCCTTTTTGTTATTTACAGTTAGAGGCTAAAACGTTGTGTAGTTTTAAAAATAGGTTAGATAAATACATGAGTGGGTGTGGGTGGGTGTGAGTTGGACCTGATTAGCTTGTGCTACTAGGTCAGTTGTCGTGTTCCTTCCTTAAGTGAATGTGACCTGCCATGACTAGGTTGGGGCATTGGCTTAAGCCGGTAGGAGACTTGGACCTGCCTCGCATGGGCCAGTAGGCCTGCTGCAGTGTTCCTTCTTTCTTACGTTCTTATGTTCTTATGAACATACGTCGACAACAACAGTACAACAGTGGACACCACTGCAGAAGTGGCTACAAGAGTGCACAAGAACAAGGGGAAGCTGTTAACCATAAGAGACTTTAACCACAAGGTAGAATATGGAGCCTCATGAGGGACAGGAAACACTGAAGGCTAAGATAATGGAAGCAGTGATGGAAACTTTATGCAACATGTCAGTGACAACAGAGAGAGAGAGGGAAGATGAGTTAGCAAGGCTGACGTAGGTGAAATAGAATAAGAGGCTCCTCTCTACCACACAATACTGGGTTTCAAATATCTTGTGGAAGTAAACATTGTATAGAAACACAGCAAACAATGATCCGTTAACACCCTGGACATGCCTGGCCCAGGGTCGGGCCACGGTATATTAATGGTAATTCAAGGGTAGTAGATCTCTATTGGAATAAATAAGTCAGTGATCCGTTAACAGTAGGTTTCCACTTTAATAGATAACTCAATGATCGGGTAAGAGAGACTCTCCTCCTGAACTCACTAGATGGTAAACTTGACCGCGTTAATTAAGAAGCAACGGAGAATAGTAATGAAAAATAATGTGACAAGCTGCAATACGCGATTTTTTTTTTCAAGGACAAGCCCACTGAGGTGTTAGTGTGTGTGTGTGTGTGTGTGTGTGTGTGTGTGTGTGTGTGTGTGTGTGTGTGTGTGTGTGTGCGTGCGAAAATATCTTGCATCTTAGTACGTATGTGATTTACATAAAATACAAACGCAATTAAGAGCCATGGTTTGTAGTGTTAATGGCACATGACTGCGAGCACTGGACACTTGCTGCTGACCCTGACCCTCGACCTGTGAGCCACTCTCAGGTACCAGCATGGTACAAGTTCTGCCCCATGACCCTCACTTTTGGTCTACCCTCACACACACACACACACACACACACACACACACACACACACACACACACACACACACACACACATGAGCTCGGACTCGACCCCTGCAACCTCAACTAGGTGAGTACAGACCTGGACAGGCTGGACACGTGGTCCAGAAACTGGCTTCTCGAATTCAATCCTGCCAAATGCAAAGTCATGAAGATTGGGGAGGGGCAAAGAAGACCGCAGACAGAGTATAGGCTAGGTGGACAAAGACTACAGACCTCACTCAGGGAGAAAGATCTTGAGGTGACCATAACACAGAGCATGTCACCGGAGGCACACATCAACCAAATAACTGCTGCAGCATACGGGCGCCTGGCAAACCTGAGAATAGCGTTCCGATACCTTAATAAGGAATCGTTCAAGACACTGTACACTGTGTATGTTAGGCCCATACTGGAGTATGCAGCACCAGTCTGGAACCCACACCTGGTCAAGCATGTCAAGAAGTTAGAGAAAGTACAAAGGTTTGCAACAAGGCTAGTTCCAGAGCTCAGGGGAATGTCGTACGAGGAAAGGTTGAGGGAAATCGGACTGACGACACTGGAGGACAGAATGGTCAGGAGAGACATGATAACGACATACAAGATACTGCGGGGAATAGACAAGGTGGACAGAGACAGGATGTTCCAGAGAGGGGACACAGAAACAAGGGATCACAATTGGAAGCTGAAGACTCAGACGAGTCACAGGGACGTTAGGAAGTATTTCTTCAGTCATAGAGTCGTCAGGAAGTGGAATAGCCTAGCAAGTAAAGTAGTGGAGGCAGGAACCATACATAGTTTTAAGAAGAGGTATGACAAAGCTCAGGAAACAGAGGGAGAGGACCTAGTAGCGAACAGTGAAGAAGCGGGGCCAGGAGCTGAGTCGCGACCCCTGCAACCACAATTAGGTGAGTACACACACACACACACACACACACACACACACACACACACAAAGAACTACAGGCCAGTATCACTGACATGAATTCCATGTAAGGTAATGGAGAAGATAATCATAAATAGAGTAATAGAACACTCGGCGAGAAGTGGTGTCATAAACAGTAACTAACACAGGATTAGAGAGCGCAAATATTGTCTTACCAACTTGTTGAAGTTTTGTAAGAAAGTGACAAAAGTGAAACAGGGGAGGGAAAGAGAGAGAGAGAAGGGCGGATTGCATTTTTTTTTTAGATTGCAGGAAGGCATTTGATGCTGTACCTCACAAAAAACTTGGACCATCAACTTGAGGAGCAGGCAGAAATAATTGGGAATGTAATCCTGTGGATTATAGGGTACCTCAGAAGAAAGCAGAGAGAGATTGTCCGAGAATAGGTGTTAAAATGAGGTAGAGTAACTTTGTGATGTACCACAAGGATCAGTACTAGAACCAGCGCTGTTCCTGGCATATTTGAACGACATAACAGATGGAACTGAGTCAGATGCATCTCTGTTCGCTGATGATATCAAGGTAAATTAAGAGAATAAAAACCAGATGAGAATCTGGAAAAACTACAGGATTGGTCAAATAAGGTGTTGCTGCAGTTCAATCCCAGCAAATGTAAGGTCACGAAGATTGAACCTCTCGTATCAAGCATATAACATATATAACAGCAACAATAGTACATACACCACTAGCATGGATCCCTTACATCAAGCATGTAAGTATAAGCAACATTGGAGTATACGCCACCAACATATAACTGCACACCACGAAGCGTACAACATACATAAGAACAACACTGGAGTATAATACACCACCAGCATGGGTCTCGCACATCAAGCATATTAAGTGCTCTGGATAGCAACACTTGTCAACAATAAGATAAACTCTGTGTACAGAACCAATCTTTGCTTACACAATGCGTGCCGCTCTGTTAAACTCTCTGCTCGTCGCACAGCGGCTTTACTACCTATCCAAATACACACACAAACACACACACGCGCGCACACACACACACACACACACACACACACACACACACACACACAATGTTGGAAGTATGTTAGGAAGTATTTCTTCAGTCAGAGTAGTTAGGAAGTGGAATAGTCTGGCAAGCGATGTAGTGGAGGCAGGAACTATACATAGTTTTAAGACGAGGTATGTTCTTATGTTCTTATGATAATGCTCAGAGCAGGGGGAGAGAGGACCTAGTAGGGGTCGCTGAAGAGGCGGGGCCAGGAGCTGAGTCTCGACCCCTGCAACCACAATTAGGTGAGTACATTTAGGCGAGTACACACACACACACACACACACACACACACACACACACACACACACACGGGCGCACGCGCACAAAACATAATTTAGCACCTTGCGTAACAAACGTGACTTTTCGCTATTTTCACTCAGGAGGGTCGTACAGAGTGACTTCCCACGCCCGCGTCACTAGACAATGACTGTGGCCGTGACGAGGCTCTCTCCTTGACGTTACTAGCAACTAAATCCGTTATACCTCACCTCCGCCGTTATTTCCGTTACCAACTGACACGTCTGGAGACCGTGGCAGTTAAATACTGTTGCCAACCAGCCCATCCACTGTTATTACCGATGATACAACGTTGTTAGGTAGGTAATCTCTCCACAACTGTCCATAGGTGCATGAACCCATAGGTGCATGAACCCATAGGTGCCAAGATCAAGAGAGTTTAGGTAAGACCTCATGTGGGTTGAGCTGGGAAGACGGAATAGGCGAAGAATAGCGGTGGACAGGAGTGTCCATAGTAGAAGAGAAAGAGCCAGGGTTTAACCCAGCTGCTAGGATAGGTGTCTGTCTCTCAGTGTATATGCACCGGGGATTACTTTAATCTCTAGTCTAGGGATTGAAGTGTCTGACTGGCGGTGTGTATACCTGGAGTATGCCTGGAGAAGGCTTCGGGTCAACGCACCCGCGGCCCGGTCTGTGACATGTAGCCTCAATTGAATCCAGGTCAACCAAACCTAGCTTAATCTAACCTAACTCAGTCTAACCTAACTTAATCTAGCCTAACCTAACCTTCATTTTTTGAGACTTCTTTTTTCCTATGACTTTATTTCCGCTCATCCCTTCAGTCGCCCTAGCGCAGCCGATGGGGTTTTGAATTTTGTAATCTGACCGATCGGCCGGAATGGTGAGAACACCGATCAGATGAACAACGAACATCACACGGCTGAGTTCATTAATAGTTCTTGCTGCGCCTGGATTTCTGCTTTCTATCTACCCGACATGAACTAGAATTAAAAACCCAGGAGATTTAAATGATCGCCAACACTTTCAACACCATTACTTTCCCCTTATCTTTGTAAGTTAGCAGCACAACACCATGATAACACCACACCACCCTGCCATCATACCACTGTTATAATACCACATTACAATTGCAACACCATCGCAATGCCACAGAACACCGTGGTAACACCACAACACTACTGCAAGACCATCACAACACTGCTACAACACCACAGCACTACAACACCACCACGACACTGCTGTAACACTACAGCACTGCTGCAGCAACATTACAACACTTATAACACCACAATACTGCAACACCATTACAACACCGCGATAACACCAAAACACCACTATTGCAACACCATCACAAACCTTGGTAACACCGCCGCAACACCACAATACCATCACAACACCCTTATAACACCACTGTAATACCATCACGACCTCACAACAATATCATAACACCATTACAACACAAAGCCATTGCCAGGAGCTAAAATGTACATCCCCTTACACACGAAAAACACAGTGTATTTTGCACCAACATCTTTAATGCTTCCACTGTGGCAACGCCCAAGATGACTGTTCATCACTGACAGCAGAGAAGATTGTGTACACGATAACCGGCTCATATGACCAAGCCGAGGAACAAGAATTATGTAAACAGAAAAGGAATTGACTCAGATGTTCTCTTGACAGGGGAAAATGGATGAGTGTGTTGATCATCGCTTCTTCTCTGTCATGTCCAGTCTCTCCAGGTTAACTTTGACCGCGGCAAGGAGTTTATAATAATAATACACAATACCGACAATCTGATGTATAAGACACACGGGAATAAGACACACGGGAATAAGACACACGGGAATAAGACATACTATTATAGAAAGCCCCTTGTTATGCAGAAAATTTCGGGCAAATTAGGTCAATTTTGTCTCAGGATGCGACCCCCACCAGTTCACTAACACTCGGGTACCTATTTGACTGATAGGTGAACATGTAATGGTAATGCAGGAAGGATGGATGTTGCAGTATTGCAAGACACGGAACAGCCTGCTACTACCTACTGAACACATCCCCGTACCATCCTCAGAGTGACCCCTCACCCCCACCACCCATTTCTTCCCTATTCGTGTTTCATAACTCGATTGCTAGCGCACTCAGCTCACACACTGAGGTCCGTGGTTCGATCCCGATACGGGTGGAGACATTAGGACGTGTTTCCTTAAGACACTTGCTGTCCCTGTTTACCTATCAGTAAAATTTTTACCTGGGTGTTAGTCGACTGGTTTGGGTCGCATCCTGGGACAAAACTGACCTAATTTGCCTGATATGCTCTACATAACAAGGGACTTTCTAAATAGTAGGACGTCACTGATGTCATTAGCAGTATGTCACTAGCCCTGTATACTTCGTGCATGTACTATGCCTATTCCCTACCCCGTCCCTTCTCCCACCCCTAGGACCCCACCATTACTTCCTGCCCCCCTCCCCCCATAACCCCACAACGGTTCATGGATTTCATGGTGTTATCGCCCGTTTATATAACTGTCTGGTCGAGTTCCTTCTCTCTTTCTCTCTCGCACTCACACACATACGAGTACACGGTATACTCAAACTATCAGAAGACCTTGTGACATTGTGCCACACAGGAGACGTTGCTAAAAGACCTTGTGACACTGTGCCACACAGGAGAGGAATTCCTAACATGAAGAAAGTGCTGAAGGTGAAAGGGAAAGTGAGTCCCTGAGTGAGGGAAGTCCTAGCATTAGACTATCACAACCATGGTTATTGTTGGTGCAATGATAACGAGGAAGATACACACGATAAATACAAGAAAATGCTAGACGGCTTCATAAGGGACAAATCTGAATGGGGATTAGTTACTAGTGGCGTTCCACAAGGATCAGTTTTAGGCCCTCTCTTGTTCATAATTTACATTAATGACCTTGATAAAGGAATTACAAGTGACATGAGCAAATTTGCTGATGCTACAAAAATAGGCCGTATGATTCATTCTGAGAAAGATACCAATGTACTCCAGAAGGATTTGGGCAAATTAATGTCTTGGTCTGTTAAGTACTAGTCCTCAGTAATGAAAATAACCCTCGAAGCTATAAACTAGGTGAAGTAGAGCTTGATCATACAGAATGTGAAAAGACTTGGGAGTCATGGTAAGCAGAAATCTAAAGTAAAGACAGCAGTGCCTAAGTGTGCGCAACAAGGCCAACAGATTACTAGGATTTATCTCTAGAAGTACAAATAACAGAAGTCCAAAAGTTATTTTACAGCTCTATACATCACTAGTGAGATCTCATTTAGATTATGCTGCTCAGTTTTGGTCCCCTTACTACAGGATGGATATAGACTCATCAGAGAACATACAGAGAAGAATGACTAAATGATTTACTGTATAAGGAATCTCCCATATGAAGATAGAGCCTTGAATCTCCACTCTGGAGAGACGTAGTATGAGGGGAAATATCATCGAAGTGTATAAGTGGATGATGGGCATAACCTAACCTTAGATTTAAAAGGGGATATAGGGAAGCAATGATTTAGCAATTGAGTTATGGATGAATGGAGGAAAGTCTCAGGTAGCGTCACTGAAGAAAGAGCTTTAAGTAGTTTTAAAAATAAGTTAAATAGGTACACGAGAGGGTGTGAGTTAGACCCGTCTAGCACGTATAGATACATATACACAGTTCAAGACATTTATTGTGGAAATGTAGTTAAAAGTTTCCCATATGTCCTGAAATGGGCATTTTTTTTAATACATCGGCCGTTTCTCAGCGATACGGGGTGACCCTAAAACAGAAGCAACACTTTAATCATCACTCGCTCCATCACTGTCTTGCCAGAGGCATGCCTGTACTGCAGTTCAAAAGCTGCAACATATCTCCATCCTCCTGCCTCCATGACTCAGGTTCGGCTAACCGGTTTCCATGAATCCCTTCACAAATGTTACTGTGCTCACACTCCAACAGCACGTCAAGTCATAAAAATCATTTGCCTCCACTCATTCTTATCTAATACATGCACGCTTGCTGGAAGTCCAAGCTTCTCGTACACAATACCTCCTTTACTCCTTCCCCACAGCCTTTACTACGACGACCCGTACTCCACCTTTCTTCCACTAGAGATATATACACCATCCAAGTCATTCTATTTTGTTCCATCCTCTCTAAATATCCGAGCCACCTCAACAACCCCTGTTCAGCATTCTGGATAGTACTTCTAGTAACCCCGCACCTCCTCCCAGTCTCCAAGCTCCGGATTCTCTGCATAATATTCACACCACACATTGCCCTCAGACACGACATCTCCACTGCCTCCAGCCTTCTCCTTGTTGCAACATTCACCGCCCATTTTTCACTCCCATATAAGAGCATACATCCAGTGCCATGGAGCTCATCCACTCAAAGTACCGGGTCAAGTCCAACTTTTCGGCATATTTCAGCGAGATCATAATTTATTTGATCCCAGTTTATGTTCATGTTGTTAAAATTAAATTTGTTGAAAATTCCTTCATGGTTTAGTGTATTCTGCTGATTAGGACGAGTGAGTATACAGGTCTGACCTCAGGTTAAGGTCCGAGTTTACTGTTTTCGACTCTTATTATGTTCCGTACCAGGTCTTCATTATTTGCGAAGACAAGGTCATGAGTATTTTCTGTTCCTCCGGTCGTTTTCGCTATTAGCTGGCACAAGGAGAATTTATTACAAAGACTTGGGTAATTCAGTCAAGTGAGACTGTTTATGCAAAACGATTCCTGGAATTTTCTCTGCCTTTACAGTCTTGAATGCATTCTTCCATTTAAGACATTAGGAACCAGGAGAGAAGCTCCGTGGGTGAGGACAGTAAAAAAAAAAAATGTAAGAAGTACATCAATGTGAAGGGTGAGTGTTAGTGAAGATGAACATCAATGTGAAGGGTGAGTGTTAGTGAAGATGAACATCAATGTGAATTGAGATGTAAATATAAACATCTCAGTGAACAAGTGGGCATTAATGGGATTCAATAAGCTAGGGTCTCTAAACCCCGGTCACAAGTAATAAAGAGGCCGGTAGCAAGACTCGACTCCTGCTACCACAACTAGGTGAAAATTAGTTACACACACACACACACACACACACACACACACACACACACACACACACACACACACACACACACACACACACACACACACACGCACACACAAAAACATGAAGACACAAAAACAGGCTGACACCCAAACCTCCACGAGTAGACCTCAATATTATGCCTCCATCTGTAGATCAATTGCCACTGGAAGGGACCATTGGAAGGGGACTCGAACCCGGGTCTCTAGACTGGGAGTCCGTAACCATAAACAGATAGAAATAATATTGCTGCTCTCTCTCTCTCTCTAGTGCCCTTGTACTAAGATGTGAAATGAGTTACAACTTTATAAATACACTGCGTTACTACACAATCAAGTTAATATAACGATCTGTCAAAGAACGTCTTGGGAGGGGACGAAGTGCTGACACCCTACAACAACACTGTGGGAGAGGACTGGAGGTGCTGACACCATACAAGAACATTGTGGGAGAGGACTGGAGGTGCTGACACCCTACAACAACACTGCGGGAGAGGACTGGAGGTGCTGACACCATATAAGAACATTGTGGGAGAGGACTGGAGGTGCTGACACCCTACAACAACACTGTGGGAGAGGACTGGAGGTGCTGACACCATACAAGAACATTGTGGGAGAGGACTGGAGGTGCTGACACCCTACAACAACACTGTGGGAGAGGACTGGAGGTGATGACACCCTACAACAACACTGTGGGAGAGGACTGGAGGTGTTGACACCCTACAACAACACTGTCGAAGAGGACTGGAGGTGCTGACACCCTACAACAACACTGTGGGAGAGGACTGGAGGTGCTGACACCATACAAGAACATTGTGGGAGAGGACTGGAGGTGCTGACACCATACAAGAACATTGTGGAAGAGGACTGGAGGTGCTGACACCCTACAACAACACTGTGGGAGAGGACTGGAGGTGCTGACACCATACAAGAACATTGTGGGAGAGGACTGGAGGTGCTGACACCCTACAACAACACTGTGGAAGAGGACTGGAGGTGCTGACACCCTACAACAACACTGTCGAAGAGGACTGGAGGTGCTGACACCCTACAACAACACTGTCGAAGAGGACTGGAGGTGCTGACACCCTACAACAACACTGTCGAAGAGGACTGGAGGTGCTGACACCCTACAACAACACTGTGGGAGAGGACTGGAGGTGCTGACACCATACAAGAACACTGTGGAAGAGGACTGGAGGTGCTGACACCCTACAACAACACTGTGGAAGAGGACTGGAGGTGCTGACACCCTACAACAACACTGTGGGAGAGGACTGGAGGTGCTGACACCCTACAACAACACTGTGGGAGAGGACTGGAGGTGCTGACACCCTACAACAACACTGTGGGAGAGGACTGGAGGTGCTGACACCCTACAACAACACTGTGGGAGAGGACTGGAGGTGCTGACACCCTACAACAACACTGTGGGAGAGGACTGGAGGTGCTGACACCCTACAACAACACTGTGGGAGAGGACTGGAGGTGCTGACACCCTACAACAACACTGTGGGAGAGGACTGGAGGTGCTGACACCCTACAACAACACTGTGGGAGAGGACTGGAGGTGCTGACACCCTACAACAACACTGTGGGAGAGGACTGGAGGTGCTGACACCCTACAACAACACTGTGGAAGAGGACTGGAGGTGCTGACACCCTACAACAACACTGTGGGAGAGGACTGGAGGTGCTGACACCCTACAACAACACTGTGGGAGAGGACTGGAGGTGCTGACACCATACAAGAACATTGTGGGAGAGGACTGGAGGTGCTGACACCCTACAACAACACTGTGGGAGAGGACTGGAGGTGCTGACACCCTACAACAACACTGTGGAAGAGGACTGGAGGTGCTGACACCCTACAACAACACTGTGGGAGAGGACTGGAGGTGATGACACCCTACAACAACACTGCGGGAGAGGACTGGAGGTGCTGACACCATACAAGAACATTGTGGGAGAGGACTGGAGGTGCTGACACCCTACAACAACACTGTGGGAGAGGACTGGAGGTGCTGACACCCTACAACAACACTGTGGGAGAGGACTGAAGCCACAAACACCAAACAAGAAACACATTTAGGTACTTATGCAACCTTTATCTTCGGTATGAACACTGTATCAGTTCTGTAACTTCTAACATCCACTCTCGAAATCTTACACTTGATCAGATACACAGTACTTAGTCCCGATGCAAAGATATATGTAAAAAATAATAAAAACTAGCGGGAAACACTGAGGTTGCTTGGGAGGATGGGTTCAATACTGAATTGCTTGATTAACGTTATGGTTAAAGCTTATCAACTGCACCAATGGAAGAATTGCCCACAAAATATTAGGAAAAAGAACACAGATGCAAGTAATGGCACATTTTATTGTGGCAATGTTTCGCTCTCTTGAGAGCGAAATAATGTTCATAATTAATTCTCAGTGTATATACGGTAAGAATTCACTTTAATCCCTAAAATAAACAAATGTGTATATATATATATATATATATATATATATATATATATATATATATATATATATATATATATATATATATATATATATATATGTCGTGCCGAATATGTAAAATTGGTCAATTAGCAAGAACTCGTTTAAAATTAAGTCCTTTCTGAAATTTTCTCTTATACGTTTAAAGATATATTTTTTTCATTAATGTTGATATAAATATTTATAATATTGCACCAAAAGAATCTTAGAAAACTTACCTAACCTTATTATAACCAAGAACAATTTATTTTTGCCTAACCCAACTAAATATATTTTAGATTTGTTTACAGTAATTTAATACTAAACAAACACAGTGAAATATATTTTTTTCGTTAGGTTCAGAATTATTTTGGCGAAATTATTGCATACACAAATTTTCACTTGTCCTATATGGCAAGATGAGCGTTGCTATTTAAGCCAAGATCGCAAGTTCTGCCTATTCGGCACGACATATATATATATATAAATATATATATATATATATATATATATATATATATATATATATATATATATATATATATATATATATATATAATTATATATAAATATATATATAATTATATATAATTATATAATATATATGTAATATATGTATATAAATTTACTCAGCAAAACCATTCGAAGTTAATTTTTTTTACTTCCCACTGTCCATATCTATAATACGTGGAGTGTCATCCACTGTCAATCGCAAATACAGTGTTGCGACAGACCGGGGATCGAACCGGTGACATTTACCCAGCCTCCCTGGGTATTAAGTGTCCAGTAAATGCAGACGAAAGCGGAAATATCCCCGCCTTTTATGAGAAAGGAAAAATGCTAGGTTATTAGAGAAACGCTAGACCACCTCCCTGGAGGGGTGTGAAAAAACTAGAACCGGCTGTAAGAGTGACCTCCCTTCCCTGTTGCACTCTGTCACTGCCAGATAGATCTGTGAACTGTTACCTCGTGTTTTCCTTCAGGCTTTACGAAGGTCTATACAGAGTGAGATGTGACTTGAAAAGAACGAAACAGGATGAAACTGTGTGTAAACAGTGTGAAGCATGACTTGATAGAGCTCTATACAGTGTGAAGCATGACTTGATGAAGCTCTATACAGTGTGAAGCATGACTTGATAGAGCTCTATACAGTGTGAAGCATGACTTGATAAAGCTCTATACAGTGTGAAGCATGACTTGATAGAGCTCTATACAGTGTGAAGCATGACTTGATAAAGCTCTATACAGTGTGAAGCATGACTTGATAGAGCTCTATACAGTGTGAAGCATGACTTGATAAAGCTCTATACAGTGTGAAGCATGACTTGATAGAGCTCTATACAGTGTGAAACATGACTTGATGAAGCTCTATACAGTGTGAAGCATGACTTGATAGAGCTCTATACAGTGTGAAGCATGACTTGATAAAGCTCTATACAGTGTGAAGCATGACTTGATAGAGCTCTATACAGTGTGAAGCATGACTTGATAGAGCTCTATACAGTGTGAAGCATGACTTGATGAAGCTCTATACAGTGTGAAGCATGACTTGATAGAGCTCTATACAGTGTGAAGCATGACTTGATAGAGCTCTATACAGTGTGAAGCATGACTTGATGAAGCTCTATACAGTGTGAAGCATGACTTGATAGAGCTCTATACAGTGTGAAGCATGACTTGATAGAGCTCTATACAGTGTGAAGCATGACTTGATAAAGCTCTATACAGTGTGAAGCATGACTTGATAAAGCTCTATACAGTGTGAAGCATGACTTGATAAAGCTCTATACCGTGTGAAGCATGACTTGATAGAGCTCTATACAGTGTGAAGCATGACTTGATAAAGCTCTATACAGTGTGAAGCATGACTTGATAAAGCTCTATACAGTGTGAAGCATGACTTGATGAAGCTCTATACAGTGTGAAGCATGACTTGATAGAGCTCTATACAGTGTGAAGCATGACTTGATAGAGCTCTATACAGTGTGAAGCATGACTTGATGAAGCTCTATACAGTGTGAAGCATGACTTGATAAAGCTCTATACAGTGTGAAGCATGACTTGATAAAGCTCTATACAGTGTGAAGCATGACTTGATAGAGCTCTATACAGTGTGAAGCATGACTTGATAAAGCTCTATACAGTGTGAAGCATGACTTGATAAAGCTCTATACAGTGTGAAGCATGACTTGATAAAGCTCTATACAGTGTGAAGCATGACTTGATAAAGCTCTATACAGTGTGAAGCATGACTTGATAAAGCTCTATACAGTGTGAAGCATGACTTGATAAAGCTCTATACAGTGTGAAGCATGACTTGATAAAGCTCTATACAGTGTGAAGCATGACTTGATAAAGCTCTATACAGTGTGAAGCATGACTTGATGAAGCTCTACGCAGAACAAACCATGACTTCACAAAGCTCTACTTAGAGCGAAATGTAGTGCCAAAAAAAGAGACTGCTCTGCAACCTCCCTCTCTCTCTCTCTCTCTCTCTCTCACCCGAAACCGCGAGAACAGGAAAGGGGAAAAAAACTCTCGAGAACAGTCGCAGGTAAACCAGTTTTCAAGCCGCCGTTATCATGTTTTCTCTTATCACCTTTCTTTAATTGTGAGACGGTGAGCGATGCATCGTGAGGCGACGTATAAGAAACAGCGAGAATACCGCATCAGCGTCTTAGATAGGCACTCCAGCTGGGAGTCTGGGATTGATGCTGCTCTGAATGTTACGCTGGTGAATGATTGTGTTTCACACAGCCTGTTTAACTCTCTCTCTCTCTCTCTCTCTCTCTCTCTCTCTCTCTCTCTTACTGTCTTCCAACAACCTTTCTTAACTCTCTCTCTCTCTCTCTCTCGTACTGTCTTACAATAACCTTTCTTAACTCTCTCTCAGTACCCACATTTTTTATGTACTACGTTATCTTAATCTTCCCTCTTAATATTCCTGCCATTCCTCTTCTGGTCGAAGATAAAGACAAAGGCGAAGATGATAACGAAGAAGACGAAGAAGAAGACGAAGAAGAAGACAAAGACTGAAAATAAAGGTGAAGAAGAATCTAAAGAAGAATACTCTCTCTCAATGCCTTATTAAAAGATCATAATTAACCGACAGTTTTATTTGCAAGTCTTTACTCTGGTGGAGCAATAATGTCAAGGTTGACGCCTTTATTCACCTTTTTTCTTTTAATATATCTAGTTTGTTCTTGATTATCAACCTTCGGGAAGCTCTAAATTCGCAGGGGTCATGTGGCACCTGGAGGCATGGGCGGAGGAGCGGTGGGGGGCACTCGGGTTCGATCCAAGGGAGGATAGTCTCGATTCCTTGGATCAAAAGCCCTTCACCGGTATCAAGGCCTCCGTTAGTTAGATCAAGAGCCCTTACTAGCATCAAGGCCACTGTATTACCGACGCTGCCACGAATATTCACCTCCACTAACACCTCTCAATGTAAACTCATCGTATACACACACACACACACACACACACACACACACACACACACACATACAGGGGCCAGGAGCTATGAATCGACCCCATGCAACCATATACAGGTAGGTGCACATCTCTCAATACGCACACACTGTGTTCTGTGTTGCTTCCTGGGTTGACTTAAATTTGCATCGACTACACTTGGGTCATTAACACCGCAAATCACCTGCACACTGATATACACAAGACTAATATAATCTCAGCATCAGAGATCAAAGCAAATTCTCAGTATATATGCACTAAAATATACAAAGTATATACACTAATATATACAAAGTATAAGCACAAAGATATACAAAGTATATACACAAGGATATACAAAGTGTCCATAAAGTCGCGTATCATAAGGAATTCTGTACATACCTCTGGGTATATCCTTGTATGTATGTAGGGAAGAAGAGAAGAAGGAGATAGAGTTAGGAAGGGTGAGGGAAGGGTATTAAGGTCAGGAGGGAAGGTAATGGAACATAGACGGAGGTGCTAAGAAGATATTAAGGGAGGGTAATTGGCGAGGGGGAAAAAGGACGAGGAAGGAATGAATAGATTAAGGAAGAATAAGAAAGAGGAGGAAGAAAGATTAGGATTCGGGAGAGTAGATCATCGGAAACTTAGGGTGAGAAACGGTAGGACGAGGGAGGGAGGGAGTATATGCAGGTAGGGGTTGAGGGATGGGGAGTGGGATAGAGGGAGTGGGTTAGGGGGGAGTGCTTGTACCTACACAACGTAAAGGTCAGCATCAACAACATTGACGTGTGCTTCACATTGCACACTGACCTAATCTCGTCAAGGTGAGGCTACAGACCAGAGACCTGTTTGAGAGTGGATACCCATGGCTCGGAGAGACACACAGGCGCGCACCCCACCAGTCGTTCAGATGGAATGGAACTGCTTCCACCAGCAGTGTGCTGCTGACCTTCTTTTTCTCCTTTGCGATGGTTATGTAGTGGGAGCAAAGGTACGTTTGTCTGTCATATTCCATTACACAGGACAGGTTTCCCCTGTCATGCCATTAAACAGGATAGGTTTCCCCTGTCATGCCATTAAATAGGATAGATTTTCCTTGTCATTCCACTACACAGGAGTTTTTCCCTGTCATATTCCATTACACTGGATGGGTTACAAACAGCGTTGAAATGTACAAAACCCATCCTGTGTGTTGGAATATGGCAGGGAATGAGGGAGGGAAGAAGGAAAAGAGAGAGAGAGAGAGAGAGAGAGAGAGAGAGAGAGAGAGAGAGAGAGAGAGAGAGAGAATGTAGAAAGGTTAGAGAGAAACACATAATCCCCAAAAAACAAGAGAGCGTTAACGTTCTGCCGAGCTCAGGAGAGCTTTTCTTAAACCATTTTAATGAGATCTGAGAACTTTTGTTCTGCAGGGAGACGGGAGGTGCTGCCTCCAACAGCAACAGATCATCCTTGCTGAGCCCAGGACTCAGACTCAGGCCACATCTCTTCGACCTTACAAGGAAACAAAAGCAGTGACCAAGTCAACTTTGTAATGACCTCCTTATAAGGATGAAGTGACGGCCTGACCCCTCTCGTGCTGGCTCACCCAAGAGAGAGAGAGAGAGAGAGAGAGAGAGAAAGAGAGAGAGAGAGAGAGAGAGAGAGAGAGAGAGAGAGAGAGAGAGAGAGAGAGACAGAGAGAGACAGAGAGAGAGATTTAATACACGTAGGATCTCGTCTCCTGGTAAATGTTGTGTAAGTTGTAATAAATTCTGTTGTGTGATCTTTCGGTCACATTCTCAACGAACAGTGAAAATAATGAAGAAACGTTATACCTCACTCGTTATTCACGTTATTTAATCAATGATCTCGTTCTCCGTTCGTAACGAAACAGTTTTTTCAAATGTCTCTTCAAGACGGTTTCTTACGTAATAAGTGCCGTCATGCGTTCTACAAGACGTGTTCCAACCGTCCAGAACACATCAAATGTCGGCTGGTTAAGGACTGAGCCGCGGGGGCACTGACCCCGAGAATACCCTGCAGTTAATGCAGAAGCAGAGTGCAAGAGTCGGAGACCCCCAAATACCAGACGGATATCACTTTCATGCATACTGTGCCTCACATACCTGGAAAGGTGTGTGTGAGACACACCTGGAGTTTTAGAAGACTCGAGGATCAGGCAAGACTAATATGGGCAGACTGATTATATATTCTGAGACTGCAGGATGGCATTTGTCAGAGGTACCGCAAGAGAGAGAGAGAGAGAGAGAAAGAGAGAGAGCGGGGACTGTTCCACAAACTCAGAGCTTTGACAGACACCAGAGCAAAAAGGCCTCAGTGGCTAGATTATGTCTGAGGAACACAAGATGGTGAGGGTGAGGGAAGAAGTATCAGACAGGCCAAGAGGAACTAGTAGGTCCCTCCAGCTACGAGTACTTGTCCATAAAAAAAAAGAAAAAAAAAAAAAAAATTACAGTAATAATCTTTCTTACAAATTTATCTTCCTTAAAACACACGAATAATCTTCCTTTCTAAAATAGTTGCGCTTAATTAATACAACATATATCACTGCAGATGATGGAGCACAATAACCGCGTCACGCCTGCGAAACTGAAAAGGCTGGCAAACATAACATACGAACTGCCCTCGGGGATCAATATATAGCCTTTCAGGACACAACTCTGACACAGTTCAGGTCAGTCCTTGAGTATGTAACATTTGTGTGTGTAACAGACACCTGGTCAAGCATATACAGAAGCCGGAAAAAGTGTAGATTCTCACTAGCACTGCACTTCCGGAGAAGAGGGAATGGGCCATTACAAAATATTAACATTACCAAACCTCACATCTTGATACAAAGAGAAGAAACCAGGAAATACAAGATACATCCGCGATGGTGAAGCTGGGGAGGTGGCAGGTGACTAAGTCACAAGAGACGGACGGGAATGTGTGGTCATAGATGTGAGCTGAGAGCTTCAGTGAGCCTCGGGCATGCAACATGCAACGCATCAGGCACAGTACAGCAAGAAATGCTAAAATTGCGCTGCACATCCGGCCCCAGAAACTAGGGCTACCGAAACGTTATTTCATTGAATATTTCGACGATACAGTGAGGCTTTAAGCATTTTCAAACAAAACCTTAATTCTTAGCTAAAGTATACATATATTGCTGCTTTTAAAAAATATTATGAAATGGAGCATTTTCTGACGTATCTCTTTTTTTAGTTAAAATGTTCTTAAAATTAGAGCTATGATCAAAATCTAAGATAATCAGAGACGTGGACAAAGTTAATCGAGGCAGACTATTTGAAATGAAAGAACGCAGAAGGACGGGACATAGATGGATACTGGAAGTTAATAAGCCTAAGACTTTATGGTAGATAAAAGACTTTGTGGTAGACCTAAGGCTTCATGGTAGGCCTAAGGTTTCATGGTAGGCTTAAGGCTTAAGCGTGAACATGTGTGCTGGAAGCAAGAACCATGGTGGCCAAGGTTGAATTGTCAGGTGCGACAATTATCCTCAGTGGTTTACCTCGCCTCACCTGCCAGGGAAGACTCACCTTCTCAAGGTTACCTGAACGTCACCTGAAGACGACTTCGAGGGGGTTCACCGCCCCTGCGGCCCGATCCCAGACCACATCACTCAGGCGCTATCATTCCTTGTCCCCTTTATATTTCTACGAACCTCGAACAGTATTCACACACACACACACACACACACACACACACACACACACACACACACACACACACACACACACACACACACACCGTGTGGGAACCTCAGACACGGGGCTCTCACACACACACACACACACACACACACACACACACACACACACCGTGTGGGAGCCTCAAACACGGGGCTCACACACATGTGTGGGAGCCTTAGATGCGCGATACACACACACATACATGAAAAGTGACAAGGGAGTCTGAAGTGTTGAACTTAGAACACCTTCTCAGTGTAGACAGACAGAGGTAATACCAGTAAGCCTAGGGGGTAAAAGGTTCACCGACAGGCCCTGAACTCTATACACACAACAGAGGAAGAGGTAAAAGAAACCTTTGATGGGCCTGGATACATGAAAGACGCAGACTTGATAAAGTGTCACCATGGATTCTGAGAGAAGGAGAAACAGCAGTACTGTACAAACCACTAGCTAAGATCTACAAGTTACTGAGCACGGGACAGTTGCCAGGGATCAGGAAGACAGGGAATGTAATCCCCATAGTTAAGAAAAACAGACAAACAGGAAACACTGAACTTCAGACTATTCTCACTGACATGCATGCCTTGTAAGATAATGCAGATTATCAGAGGAGAAAGTTGCAAAACACTTTGAGATACGTTGTTTCATAATCAATAACCAAATGGGTTCAACCTGTTGGAATCCTATAACAAAAAAAACAAGTGAGGTGAGAGAGAGAGTGAGAGAGAAAAAAAGAGAAAGAGAGAAAGAGAGAAAGAGAGGAAGAGAGAAAGAGAAAGAGAGAGAGAGAGAGAGAGAGAGAGAGAGAGAGAGAGAGAGAGAGAGAGAGAGAGAGAGAGAGAGAGAGAGAGAGAGAGAGAGGATGGATAAACTGCATTTTCTTAAACATCAAGAAGGCATTTCATACTGTACCCCACAAGAGGCTGGACAAAAAAAAAAAAAACTTGAGGTGCAGGCAGAGTAAAAGGAAACGCACTCTAGTAGACCAAGGACTACCCTAGGGGAAAGAAGGAAAGAGTAAGTGTCCAGGAACAGACATTGGATTAGGGAAGACGAAGAAGTTGGTTCTGCAAGAGCTGCCGTTCACGGGATCATCATGGGGTGCATAATAAAAACTAGCTGCTTAGGCAGCAGAGCTAAACTGCTGTTAGGAACAGTACTGTGCCTGGTTGATGTGACATACCTGATGGAACTGAATCAGACATGCGCCAAAGTAATGTGGCCTTGTTGGGTCTTGACTCGGGTGGGCGCCTCACGTAAGGTAAGATTAAGATAAGATTTCGTTCGGATTTTTAACCCAGGAGGGTTAGCCACCCAGGATAACCCAAGAAAGTCAGTGCGTCATCGAGGACTGTCTAACTTATTTCCATTGGGGTCCTTAATCTTGTCCCCCAGGATGCGACCCACACCAGTCGACTAACACCCAGGTACCTATTTGCTGCTAGGTGAACAGGACAATAGGTGTAAGGAAACGTGTCGGAATTTCCACCCGCCGGGAATCGAACCCGGGCCCTCCGTGTGTGAAGCGGGAGCTTTAGCCACCAGACCACCGGGCCACCCAAGGTGAGCCTACTGCAGACTTTACTCAGAGAGAAAGATCTGAGGGATGAGCATAGTGCTTAGTATCTCGCCAGAGGCTCACATCAATCAAATAATTTCCGCAGTCAGTGTTCGTCTGGTAAATCTTATAGATGTACGTACATGAATGGTATACTGTACCGAAAAGATGAAGAATTAGACACATGCGCAACATCTGGGTATCTGTAATTGTAGACTGTTCGTCATCCAGTGGCTTTATCAATACAAATTCAAGGACATAATGGGAAGACTGTAGAACTACATACAAAAGTTGAGGAAATTAGTCCCTCAGCCTTGGAGTTGGTGATGATCACCGTATTCTTGAAGAATCTGAAGAGGAGACCAAAACTTGGAGTGCTGAGTGGGAGAGAGTAAACCCTGGGAGGAAGACGGTAGACCCAGTGAGACAATAGACCCGGGGAAAGAGACCAGAAGTGACCTTCAGACTCAGTAAAGAGCTCTTGCTTCGTCAGCAGCAACATATTCATTATATCAGACACGCTCAGAGAGGAAGTACTGGAAGTGGGCGACAGTGTGCACCAAAGTATGGCGTACATACATATATACACACAAACACATCTCGCTTAATGAGAAACCTTCATTTTTTTTATATTCACTGTCGTGTCACATTGTTCCATGTAATGACATGGAAATGCTCGCTACCTAGTCAAATGTTAGCTTCAAATATGGGTTTGCTCCTCTGGTGACCAGTGTTACAGATGGGTTTAGATAGACGTGCTGCCACTCCCAGCTCTGACACGGCTCATCTTACTAAAAAGATCCGTGTCAGGGACTTCTCCTTGATGAGTAAATTAGCACTAAAAGCAAGAAATTTTTATTTTTTAAAGAGAGTCTCCGAACATGAGTGTAGAGGCGGGAAGATGTTAGTATATTTGTAGCCCCGGGCAAGGTCGGGCACTGACCTTTTTGTTGCTGTTGCTGTTGTTTTGTTGCTACTGCTGTTGCTTCTGATGTTATTCTGCTGTCTTCCTCCCATCTCCTCAAATAATCGCAATAACAATAATAATAAGCTCAAGGTCAGCATTATTTCTTTTTTCACTTTGAAAGATTACCAAGTGAAGCAATGGTGGGAGTTAAAACTTCATTGTCCAAAATATTGTGGGAACCTCTTACGTGAACAGTGTAATTTTGTGGCCAAACAACTATTAAATTGGAACGGAGAGCATTTATATGGTAATTCCTTACTTTCATGATGTATCAAGAGTGAAGGACGCAGGAACGAGTGCTGAGGAAACACCAGCAACAGTGAAGGACGCACGAACAAGTGATGAGAAAACACCAAGAAATAAAACTATTTACGCTTAACTTTTCTCTAACAAATCTTCAACTCGTCGCTGCGTTGCGTCTCCAGCAGCGGTAGCAGCTTCCAGCTGTTGTTCTTGTGTCTTTATAACTACAAAACGGAGGTGTCCTGAGCGCAGATTTTCTGCGCTCCTACGTGTAGTGCAGCCGAAAATTCCTAGAAGTTGAATGTAACACTATCAAAGATATCGTTTTGAAATTAGGTTTTGATCCCCCGCGTTATTTATGTAGTATTACTGAAGGAAACCCACCGTAATATCCAACGCTGAGAATAATGTCATGATATCCAATGCTGAGAATAACACTGAACAGATACTTAATCCTTCTTACTCGTATAATGGCCATCAGCCTCACGAAGTTACTAATAACGTCAGGAGATCATAAGGCACAACCCGTACATCTGGGAGAAAGTGAGGGGATATGTGAAATTCCTTGTGAAGGCTGTGATTAAATATATGCTGAAGAAACAGGGAGAAACCTTTCTTCGCGCATAAACGAACACAAATATGCTTTCAGGAAAGAGAATTTGAATATCGCTTGTGTTGCACACCACAGTTCTCATCACTACTCGATGATTTGGACAGAGGAACAGGTAATCATTAATGAGGGTGACGAATTCAACAGTGTTTATAAACTGCATTCATCATAACTTCCACCCAACGCTATCGCTCAAATACCAGTACAAGATTATCAACACCGACACATGTGCAACACTTAGGACATCTGTTAAGGAAACGTTTCGCTCACTAATGAGCTTTGTTAATCCTACGACAGAGTTTGACTGTCTCTTACTTGTCGGGTACAACCTCAAGTGGACCACTTTCCCCTTCCAGTTCGACCTCTTTCCCCACTATGTCTCGTGTGCATCACAGGGCTAAAGGTCTCTAGCTAAGCTGTATAATATACGTATGACCCACACTCCTCTGCCCTGCCTTATTTCCTCAGAATATTTATAAAATTCTGTTGGATTTGCAAAGCAGGTTTTTCTCTCTCTCTCTAGAATCATGGAAAGAATATTTCGTTTAAATGTTCTGTTGGTCTTCATGTTATTTTCCTCCATTGTCTTTACTTGCTGTGCTGAACACCAGGAAATCCTAGTAACTTTTAAGGCTTCTGTTTCACCTCGTATCACTGGACGGCAGTATTGATCTTGAAAATGGTATATGATATCGACAGGTTGCTGGAGAAAGAATGTAAACACTAGGACTATAATACTGGAAAAGCTTGTGTCCAGGGAGTTTGGTCACTCCAACGATGCCTATCACCGTAGTATCTATTACGATAGGCGTCAGTAGTTCACAAACTTAAGACCAAGCCTTTTAAATACCAAGATGTTTTCACTCGGAAAAATGGAATTCACTGTAACAATGTGTCCTCATTGGACAAGAAATACACATTCTTTTGCCTGCCTGAATATAAAATTTGCACACTAAATCGGATATATAACTAAAGAAAATCACTCGCTGAAAAATGGTAAAAAGTTGTGAAAAATCAGGATTAAATCGAAGCGTTTCGTAATTTCTATCTAATAATATGATGGACGAGCGATGGATTAAGACGGATACACATGGTGTTACAATGGATCCAGTCACCCATATATCAGGACGGCTGCACGTGCTATCAAGAATCGTCAGCCGAACGTGAGGAGGTCGGGTACGTGAGGGGAACACGTATGGGATTGCCAAGATACATGTTGAGGAAACGTTTCGCCCACCATGAGCTTCATCATTCCAATACAGAGAACAGGTGGGCTCGCGAAGGTGTGTCCCGGCCCGGCCTGGGTGTTCTCCATGCGCTGACCCGTCGCACAGAGAACAAGAGGCTGAGTTTATGATAGTGAAGAAGGTAAGGTGTTGACATTGCCAAGTACGTTAACAGGAGGGATAGAGACGGGGTTGCTTTTATTTTTTTAAATTATGCACAAGTAAACGTACCTGGAGTTTACCCAGAGAGGGTTTCGGGGGTCAACGCCCCTGCGGCCCGGTCTGAGACCGACGTACGAGCCACAGCTTGGTTGGTCAGGTACTGACTATGTGCCTGCCAAGTGCCTTCTTGAAGACAACCAGGGGTCTCTTGGTAATCCCCCTTATATATGCTGGGAGGCAGTTGAACAGTCTTGGGCCCCAGACACTTATTGTGTTGTCTCTCAAAGTACTCGCGGCGCCCCTGCTTTTCATCGGGGGAATGTTGCATCTCCTGCTGAGACCTTTGCTTTCAGAGGGAGTGATTTTCGTGTGCAGGTTTAGTACCAATCCCTCCAGGACCTTCCAAGTGTATATTATCATGCATATCTCTCGCCTACGTTCCAGGGAATACAGATCAAGGACCTTCAACCGTTCCCAGTGATTTAGGTGCCTTATCGTACCTGTGTGTGCTGTGAAAGTTCTTTATACACTCTCCAGGTCTGCAATGTCGCCAGCCTTAAAGGGGGCCGTTAGTGTGCAACAGTATTCCAGCCTAGAGAGAACAAGCGATTTGAAGAGTGTCATCATGGGCTTGGCTTCCCTAGTTTTGAAGGTTCTCATTATCCATCCTATCATTTTCCTAGCCGATGAGGTAGATACATTGTTGCGGTCTTTGAAGGCGAGATCCTCTGACATTATCACTCCCAGGTCCTTCACATTTCTTTCTCGCTCTTTTGTATGGTGCAACTTCTGGTGTAAATTGCCTTGGATAACCCTCCCCCCCCCAAAAAAAAAGTCAAAGTGACTTATTTCCATTGGGGTCCTTGTTAAGTGTTTGGATTGGGTATCATACGTTGTGCTAACACTTTGGCTATGATGACAGTCCCTGTGTTTTGAATTATTGTATTACAGGTACCCTGATCCACCACGAGGCTTGGTCTCAGACTGGGCCGCGGGGGGGGGTCGACCCCCGAAACCCCTCTCCAGGTAAACTCCAGGTAGCGATGAGCAAAGACTGGAAACACCGTCTGTTGAGACGAGCTGGCTTCCTGATGACTAGTTTGGTATTCTTGAAGTCCCTGAGATGTCCACAAGTTTTGCGATGCATGACGCAAGTCATTCCTCTGGTGCGCATAGAGGTATATCCTATGAAGAGAGCCTAGAGTAAAGAAAGAATAGGGGTGGTATGACAACAACGTACAAAATACCGAGAGGAATTGATAGAGTGGACAGGGACAGATTGTTTGAGAGATGGGAAATAGGAACACGAAGGTACAGCTGAAAGCTGGAAGCACAGACGAATCACAGCGATGTTAGGAAGTATTTCTTCAGTCTTAGAGTAACCAGGAAGTGGAATGACCTGAAGAATGAAGTGGAGACAGGATCCATACATAGATTGAGAAGAGGTACGATAAGGCTCTTGAAGTCAGGAGAGAGAGAACAGAGAAGAAGCGGGGCCAGGAGCTGAGACTCTGCCCTTTGCAACTATATATCTATAGGTGAACACACACACGTACACACAAGCGACAAGTTAAGAGACGTGGCCAGGAGCTAAGAATGAATCTACCTTTGCAAAAAAAAAAATAGATGAGTACACACACACACACACACACACACACACACACACACACACACACACACACACACACACACACACACACACACACTATATGCAACAGGTCAAGAGTTCATAAACAAGTAGCTTTGCCAGCCAGTAACTAACAAGAGCTGGTACAAGCCTCACGCTTCTCGGCCAACACGTAAATGGGTCCCATGAGCAGAGACAGCAACCTTGAACGTTGGGTGGCATTGGAAGTGAAAGGTGACATCCTTACCACTTGTCTCTTGCTGTTGCTGTTGATGATGTTGCTGTTGTTGCAGCACCGTTCCGGGAGTTGTTGAAGCGAGATGAGCTAAAGTTTGATGCTGACGCTGTCTTTTGTCGTTCCTGTTCCTAGTGCTGCTGCTGCTGTTGTTGTTCCTGCTACTGTTTTTTTTCCTGCTGCTATTGCTGGTGCTGCTTCTGTTCCTTCGCTGGTGCCGTTGCAATTTTTGCTGCTGCTCCTGCAGGCGTTGTTGGCAGTGTTGACGGTGCTGCTAGTAACGGTGTTGGTGCGGCTGCTGCTGTTGTTGCTGGTGGTGGTGAGAGTGCTGTTGTTGTTGCTGCTACTGCTGCTGTTGCTGCCCTTGACATATGTCGCTGCTAGTTTTACCAGTATAGTACAACCCAGTACCAGTGTAAGTTGTCGTGACTGCTCCAAGACAACCTAGTACAAGTGTAAGTTGCGACATAACACAAATTACGCATTTTTTAATGAGGATGATGGAGTGAAGAGGTTACTACCCCCTTGCTCCCGGCATTTTAGTCGCCTCTTACAACACGCATGGCTTACGGAGGGAGAATTCTGTTCCACTTCCCCATGAAGGTAAGAGGAAATAAACAAGAACAAGAACTAGAAAGAAAGTAGAAGAAAACCCAGAGGGGTATATATATATATATATATATATATATATATATATATATATATATATATATATATATATATATATATATATATATATATATATATATATATATATATATATACCTGTACATGTATGTGTAGTGTGACCTAAGTGTAAGTAGAAGTAGCAAGACGTACCTGAAATCTTGGATGTGTATGAGACAGAAAAAAAAGGCACCAGCAATCCTACCATCATGTAAAACAATTACAGGCTTCCGTTTTACACTCACTTGGTAGGACGGTAGTACCTCCCTGGGCGGTTGCTGTCTAAAAACCTACTACCTAGAATAATATAATATATTATATATATATATATATATATATATATATATATATATATATATATATATATATATATATATAAAACCACTGGACCGTACAATCCTACAAACAAAATGAACCTAGCGAACTATGCTTGCTTCATGTTGTGAGGGCATACGGTGGCGTGGTTGCCTCAGAGCTTATTTCATTCTACTTTCCGTTTGGTATATATATATATATATATATATATATATATATATATATATATATATATATATATATATATATATATATATATATATATATATATATATATATATATATATAATTGTAACCACGAACAAGTGGTATTTAATCAACAGCAACTCTGCGGCTAACAGGACGGGGAGAAGAATGAAATTAGCTCTGAGGCAACCACACCATCGTATGTCCTTGCAACATGGAGCAAGCCTAGTTCGCTAGGCTCATGTTGTTTGTAGGATTGTATGGTCCAGTGGTTTAAAGCGTCGTGAGATTTAAGATAAGATAAGATAAGATAAGATAAGAGGGTTAGCCACCCAGGATAACCCAAGAAAGTCAGTGCGTCATCGAGGACTGTCTAACTTATTTCCATTGGGGTCCTTAATCTTGTCCCCCAGGATGCGACCCACACCAGTCGACTAACACCCAGGTACCTATTTGCTGCTAGGTGAACAGGACAATAGGTGTAAGGAAACGTGTCGAAATGTTTCCACCCGCCGGGAATCGAACCCGGGCCCTCCGTGTGTGAAGCGGGAGCTTTAGCCACCAGGCCACCGGGCCACAAAGCCCCGTGAATTTTCGTTCACAATGAGGCGGGCTAAAGCAATACGGGTTCGATCCTCAGGCTAGCCGAAGTGTTGTTATATATATATATATATATATATATATATATATATATATATATATATATATAAACACTGATCTCTGGCTGAAGGAGACTCGAACCTACGAACCTTGGAACAAGGTACGCCGTGCTATACCAGTCTCGCCATACTGGACCAATACCTAGGGGTCCAGCTTGCGCTAGACTTTGTTCCAAGGTTCGTAGGTTCGAGTCTCCTTCAGCCAGAGATCAGTGTTTATATATATATATATATATATATATATATATATATATATATATATATATATATATATATATATATATATATATATATATATGGGTGTGAAGCTTGGGTGGTAAATGCAGCAGCGAGGAGACGGTTGGAGGCAGTGGAGATGTCCTGTTTAAGGGCAATGTGTGGTGTAAATATTATGCAGAAAATTCGGAGTGTGGAAATTAGGAAAAGGTGTGGAGTTAATAAAAGTATTAGTCAGAGGGCAGAAGAGGGGTTGATGAGGTGGTTTGGTCATTTAGAGAGACTGGATCAAAGTAGAATGCCATGGAAAGTATATAAATCTATAGGGGAAGGAAGGCGGGGTAGGGGTCGTCCTCGAAAGGGTTGGAGAGAGGGGGTAAAGGAGGTTTTGTGGGCAAGGGGCTTGGACTTCCAGCAAGCGTGCATGAGCGTGTTAGATAGGAGTGAATGGAGACGAATGGTACTTGGGACCTGACGATCTGTTGGAGTGTGAGCAGGGTAATATTTAGTGAAGGGATTCAGGGAAACCGGTTATTTTCATATAGTCGGACTTGAGTCCTGGAAATGGGAAGTACAATGCCTGCACTTTAAAGGAGGGGTTTGGGATATTGGCAGTTTGGAGGGATATGTTGTGTATCTTTATATGTGTATGCTTCTAGACTGTTGTATTCTGAGCACCTCTGCAAAAACAGTGATAATGTGCGAGTGTGGTGAAAGTGTTGAATGATGATGAAAG